>NW_026519006.1:0-43786 GCF_947347685.1 Pleuronectes platessa
AAAAGAAAGAATACAAGGTAAAAAGTTGCAGTTGTCATGGTATAAAGTTGATAGAAATGAGACATGTGAAAGATTTGGGGATTGTGTAGTGATACGAGAGACAACGGTGAAATTAACTATTAAACAAAATCCTGTATGTGGAGTCTTAACTGGTCTAAGTCATCTGATCAATGGCTAATGTCTCTTCAGGTATAAACAAAAGCAAGCAACAAGGTGGATTCTCCATGTTCACAGCGATAACATTTTTTTTTGTACATTTTGTTTTTACAGTTTTTTTTTCTTCTTCCTTCTGTGAAGTAAGTTTCCCATTTAAACGTGCAGTAAAAAGTAAATATTCATGTATACAGTTGATAAGTATAGGAGCACTTTCCTTTCCAAACGACGAGTACTACTTACAGACTATAGACGGCCACCGGAGCGCCGGGGAAAAAGGGGGCTAGCTCCGTTTCAAAAAAACCAAAGGGGTTTTTGCTAGCAATACAAAAAAAGTTCCATTGCATCTGATATTCTTTTGCTTTAATGCAGTCAAGAGAGTTTACGCCTCTGCAGCTGCGAGAGCGGAAATAAAAACCCACCGCGGACGAGGAGGCACAACAATCTCCACAGATTTGAGTGTATGTGTGTGAGTGGTCGTACAGCGTGCATGTAAATGGATTCATATTCTTATCGTTTCTGAGTCGAGCCTTCAATCACAGAAAAAAAATCCCTCGTGTTATGTGTACTTAAAGCAAACTTCTCCCGGAAAAGCTATTTTTGTGTGTATATGGAGGCGGGGGAGGGATGGGGAGGGGGGGGGATGCTTCATCCTGCAAGAGAAGCTTTGGTTTCACTTTGACACCATTTTCTTTTTCTTCCCAGCCTCCTCTCTGTTACCCAATAAAACTTCCCGGTTCCGTATCTGCTCGTTCAGTCGTTGCTTTTTTTTTTTTTATGATTGTTCTTCCATTGAGCTGATTCTTACATTCGTGCTCAAAGATGCTTTCACCACGTTCCATGGAGAGGGGAAAGGGGGGTGGGGTGGGGGGGCTCTGGTGTCAGCCGAATGGGGGGGTCGACTCGCGGAGAAAAGTAGTGGAACAAGAAGTTGATGCTGGTTGGTCACGTGTACATTATGATATTTATTGCTCAGTCTATCACACAACAAAAAAAAGTAACAAAATAAAGGCATGACAGTAAAAAAAAAAAAAAAACGTCCTGGCAGCTGTTGTAGGACCAGCTTGGCCGTGTCTACGTTCTCCTAAGCCTATTAACGGTCTAACAGTATACACAAGCTAGGGCCTATACACACACATACTAAACAGTATACTGCATATCTGGCCCAAACACACACACACATACTTTCAATTGCGCCTCCGTAATTTGAATCTCGGCATGCCACACGCTGTGCTTACCAGGGATCTTCAGTCAGTGCCACTGGCTTCAGTTGAGTGAATTTGCTTCTCTGTGTGTTTGAGGTTTGAGGGGGAAAACAGAGTATTGACAACCAGGTGCACACACTCACACAGACACACACTCACATGCTTTTTTTTCTCCAGCCAGTGCTATGACAAGTCACGGCTCTATAGATCTTGCATCTCTCAAGAGAGGGTTTTGGTTGCCAATCTAAAGACAAAGAACGAGAAGACTGAGGGAAGGTGTCGAGACGGATAAAGGGGGGAATGAGAGCAGTTAGCGTTGTTGCGGTGGTCCTATGTTTATGTACAATGCGTGAGTGTTCACACTGGTAAATTACAAAGTGTTGTCTTGTGTTCATCATCGTACCAGTGGGGGTTGTCGTTCTGAAACGAAGGGGTTGTTGCAGCAAATTCCAATGTGTCCGATTTCCATCCATTTCCAGGAGGGACTGAAATAAATGTCCTTTTCTGGGATGAGTCATTAAAGCCTAGTCTTTTTCTGTCCTTGTCAGATTTTTGAATTGTCTGCATATATATCAACTTTTCAGTCACGTTGACTGATGAGCATCATGTCCGATGTGTTGTTGCAGCCACAGAAGCCGGAGCATTGCCCGGGATGGAAATACAAAAAAGGCATAACCAGACACGTTGAAGTCAAAATAGTCCACATGTACAGCTTTGTTTCTATAAAAAATCAAGAACGGCAAAAAAAAAGAAATTGTCTCTTTTTATATAGTGTCATCTTCAGGGAACAGGGCCAGGGACCAGGGGGTAATGCATGCATGTACTGATTATGTAAAATGAGCTGAGTATTGTACAGATTGACTGTCAGGCAGCAGATTGTGTCCCAAGAGCCCGACTCACCAGTAGAACAGTCTCATCCCAAGTTTAAACAGTTCCTGCAAACACGTCTTCCTCCTCCTCCTCCTCCTCCTTTATTCCAGGCCATAGCTGGAATTAGCACTTTAAATGGTACTTTGTTTGTCTATCCACTTAGAATTGTCATTAAGGAGCTGTTGTAAAAGTCTTTGGAGAAAGTTAAGTCCTACCCTGCGCAGAGCAAGGGAGGCTAAAAGCTTCAAGAGCCGTAATGGTGGTGGGTAAGCAGCTATGCTTAGTGTTGTGTTCTAATGCCATACGTGGTGGCACAGCAGGTGTGTTTAGCCCTCCCAGCTCACAGGTACACCTCCCGCCGCGTCAGAGTGCCACAGGATGTGGGCTTGTACTCCCCGGTAGGTGCCAAGGGGATCTCCTCGGTGGGGTGGCCCAGCACCTCCTCTCCGCCTCCCGGCGAGCCGTAAGAAGGCGAGCCAAAGGCCTCGTAGGAAGAGGAGGAGGAGGCCATCTTCCTGTTGAGCAGGTTGCGATTGCGGTCGCCCATCATGTGAGCGGCGGTGGGGTCTCCGTTGGCCATGGCGGCCATGGCGAGGGTCTCTTGGCTGCCGGGCTGCTCGGCGCTGCTGCTGCTGCTGCTGCCGCTGCCAGTGCCGCTCATGAAAGTGGAAAGCTTTGGTTGTTGGGGGGTGGTGGTTGACTTGGATGGCCGTCGTTCGAGGCGACGTGCGCACAGGCATCCAGCAGGAGTCCGAGTGGCCGTACTCGTCGCATTCCCGAGTGCACTTGCCAGTCATGGCTACGTCAGGCAAAGGCCGGGAGTCTAGAAGAAGCAGAAACAAGAGAAACAAAGTAAATGATGGTGTTCGTTTCTCTGAATTGGGATATTTAATGAAAAACTAACACTTTTTAACTGAAAGAAAGAATCCTATCGCTTAGTGTTTCCTGTGATATGTGTTATGTTTTATGAATTCCTTCATTAGATGCGTGAATCTGCAGTTTTCTCCCTAATGAGGTCATCACCGCATCTGAATGTAAATGGAGAAGGTTAAAATAATAATATAAAAACTGGTCACAATGGTTACCAGGCACCTGTTGTTCAGTTTTTAGAATTGTATCACTAGTGAGTGGCGTTTAAAGAGTTTGCAGATAAAATGTATTTTTCATGCAGAACCCAAACCACATGACGGCACCGGTGACAGAAAGAACAGCCATGAAAAGGAGACTCCACTGGCTACGGCAACAGCCTCAAACTAAAAAGACAGTGGCGTGAATCAGAGTTGAAATAATGTCATGCTTCAAAACGTGTTTGTGCTGAGCGGGGGAGAGAGGGAGGGGAGGAGAGGGGAGGGGAGGGTGGAGGTCAGCTTGTGTTTTTTCTACTTTACCCTCATCTAAAATTTAAGTCGCACAATTAGGCCATAATGTGTGTGTGTGTGTGTGTTTGTGCTTGTGAGATGATTGCAGCAAAAACACCCTATTTTCTTATCTGGTGACTGACAGACGGCAATCACATTCTGATCTAAGTAGCTTAAATGCTTTGTGTGGCTCAAGCGCCCTGATATCCTCTTAAATCCACTAATAGGGGTCTTAACCAATTACCTCGCTGGGCGCCGGCCTTAGATTAAACTACGTCTCCCGTATTGTTGTGGAAAGAAAGTTACATGCTTACACTGCTACGCCGGGACAACAGGTTTGATAGTTTCCCTTTAATGTCGATGTGCAATGTTGGGAAATATCATTAATTCAAATCCAGCAAACCAGAGCTGAGGAACTGAGACGTAAGGTTTATAAGAACGAGTGCCAGTGTCATAGAGATGCTATGTTAGATGTAATTTATTCATGACCTGATGCGAGGTATGGAAAAACCAAAAATCAAGCAGAAGCGAGGGTGAGTGCAAACCAAGCCAAGCATGCCTTTGCCCACACTTAAAAAAATAAATAAAAATAAAAACAAGAGTTTGGACCATGGCTTACTTTTAATGCTCTTTTTCTCCTGTAAAAGAAAAAAATAGAAATAGAAATCACTCTTTTATGTCTTGCACTTATGCAATGATATGTATATATATATATATTTATACTGTATGAGGAACCTTGAGCAGCATTGGCTCTATGACTAAAAGAGCACCAAAATATGCACAGCAGACACATGACTGAGGACGAGATGCAGCTACAGCAAAGAAAGACAAAACAAAATGAGGTGTTTTGTTGGACAGCCCCTAAAAGGTTTGTGTTTTTTAATCAACAACTGAATCACTTGTTTCACTCCCGATGCCTCTCAGCGAAACATTCAATAGTACTTCAGGAAGTGCCATTCAGACGTCCTGTTCCTGCTAAATACCTCGTGGAATCCATTGTTTAGTTTTTTTTGCCGGTGTCACAAATTGCCTTTGTACAGCATCGGCTAATGATTGTCAGTCACTGTATAGCCAGAGCCTCAGGGAGCAACTTCCGCTCGATGGGGGAAAAAAAAAAAATCAAATAACTTTTTGTCATTAGCGAAAAACCCAAACAACTGCGTAGTTTCTGTTTAATGAAATGTAAATAGGGGAATGAATGCGAGAACAACAAAAGGCAAGAAAAAGGAAATGAGAATCGAGGGGTGTAATGGCAAACGGTTAACATGCCAGCTGATGTGGTGAGAATGATACCGGCGAGGAAAGGACAAGCACCTCCCTCCCTGTCTCTCCCTGTCTCTCCATGTCTCTCCATCGCAGCATCCCCAACACAGCCGTCAAGGAGGCGAGGGAATACCGGGAACTGATTGTCCTGCTCATTTACACGTACGATTGAGCCATCGGGTGAACCCCTCTGGAGGCCGGGGCAGCACCAGGCTCCTGGGTGCTCATCCAATTGCCGCCACATTCAGACTAACTAGTAAAAAATCAGCGGGGAAGGACCTCTTGCTTGCACCGGCTCTCGGAGCCAACCTTCCAGGTCCACTGACTCTGCAGGCTCGCTGGAAATGAAGACGTTTCCCACTGAGCAAATCAATTGAGTGGTTTTCCTCTTCTTTTTTGAAAGTATCACCTGCCCCTGAGGTTGGCTTATCAATATGGGGACTTTAAAAGCACTTAAACCCATATGGCCTTTAGCCGGGATGTGGTTTTAAAGTCAAAATATTATTTTAGAAGGAATTGAACACAAAAAAATCATGACTCATCCCGTGACCTTCAAAGTTTACCCAGAGTTAAAGCAGACACAATTACAAAACGGCAGGAAACAATCGACTTTAATTGTTTTCAAACATTTCTATGGCGCCGACACGCACCGCTGCCTCCTTACATACCCACAAGCCCTTTCAAGACTCCCATCTTCAAAGAGAAGCCCTCGGAGCACACACGGCACAGTAGCAGGCTTTTGTTACTTATTCACAAACAACCCTGCGAGCCCAAACTATTAACCACAACACAACACAATACAAGTGGGTCACTCCGCTGTGTTCAGAAAGCTTCTCTGAGCAACACTGAGAGTTGAACAAGGAGGCCTCTCCATCCCCTGGGGGGGGGAGCTCAGGCTTTTGTTACTTGGGGATCCGGAGCTGGAGAACGGTGACACAGTCTGGGTGCCGCGAGCAGGTGCCCGCTATCTTTGTGCCGTGGCTAGTCTGCTTATAGTGTAAGCCATTAGCCCTCTTTCCCATTAAGTCCAAAGGCGGCTTCTGGAGGAGCAAACAAAGGGATGTGGCGTCGGTGGATCAGATTGATACACAGTCCAGTTAGAAGCTTGACGTACAAGTGGAAGGTTTCTTTAACCGAGATGTAATTCCTCATGCAGAAGAGTCGTGCACTGCTGAGGTGGTGATTACGCCACCGGGAGGAACAGCTCCGAGTTATTTTCGCGTTTGCTGGTTTTTGCTTTAAAGACTCGGTATGGCGAAGATTTCAAAACGGGCTGAAAGTGGGACAGTGGCAGCGCTGCTCGAGCTGCGGCTTTTCTTAGCTGGGTTTTAGTCAGCCAGCCTATCAGCTGACTCGCTTACACTGTGGGATTTTTCTTTTTTTTTCAAAGAGCCTCCACTGCCGGGGTACAGTGGCGATTCGACTCGGTGTCTTTATCCCTTCGCTAAGAAGTTGCAGCGGTAGGGGGGAAAAAATGAAGGGGTTAGACTATCACAGCTTCTGGGCATATGCACGCTGAGGTCTGTTGCGTGGGCCTCTCTGAGCACGACAGTTTAGTGTATTTGTTTGTGTTGTCGTACTGCACACAGCGAGTCCACTTGCCAGCCCCGCGTACGTCTCCGCGACCGACTCCTTCACTTCTGATCTGTCTCGTCCTACGCACCATCGCCCTGTCCTTCTCTGTTTCTCTCTGTCCTTTTCTCTTTCTCTCTATAATTCGCTACAAACCAGCGCAACACAGACAGAAGCTCCGTGACCTCTTGGCCCTCTCTTTGCCGGCCGGCGGATTCAACCCAAAACAGCTGAGGCGTCGGGAGGAAGGGATGGAGGGCAGTGGCAGAGATAATAGAAAAAAAACTATAGAAAGACAAAGAGAGAAGGGGGGAACATGAGGGAAAGATGAAGACAGGGATGATGAAGAGAGGGATGGAAGGAGGGGAGAATGTGTGAGCTGAGTATAGCAGGGTCAGGGCCTGGGAGAAGGGAAACAGCAGATTGAGTGGAGAAGACAGCATGGCTGCCTCTGGGCCGTCACAGGCCAAACACACTGCCAAAGAGAGCAGTGGAGAGGAGAGTCGGGAAGACAGGACGGGCGGAGGAAGAATTGAGGACATTCACAAAGACAGGGGAAGGAGAGAGACGAGTACACGAGGAGAAAGAGGGATGATATAAGGAACTTTGATAACAGAGGATGTACTGTACTGTAAATAACTCCCGGCAGCATGTGCTCCCAGGTCAGCGCGACTCCTGTCCCACATGCTCACATTAACCTATCAATCCAAAGACCTCGATTTAGCCTCCTTAAGGTCCCTATTTATTCTCTTTAACAGTATATCCTGTGTCCTGGAAAAGGCCAGACGCCACTCACCTCTCCATTAGCTCAATCTAATCTACTTCGATCACATTCTGCACATTAAGAACCCCCCCCCCCCCACCCCAAACAACACTTTAACCTCCAAATGTCATTAACACCAAGTCGCATGGTTCCAATTTGGAGTCCGAGTGGAGCATCTCATTCTCGATCGGGATGGAGAAAGTTTAGCCTGTGATTGCTATGAGCCCCCTCGTCAATGGCTCCGCTGTGGGGACGGGTCTACTTAGCATGGCGGAGCAATCAGTGCGGAGATGACGGAGTGCATCGCTGGGTGCCATGCAGATTACTCCACGCGGCTGAGAGGGGGGGAAAATGAAACATTTATCCCCGGGGAAAAAAGGAGTCAAATTCAAAGAGACAGAAACAAGAGGAGAAGGAGATGGGGATGAAACCTGAACCGAAAACAAAACCAAGGAGAGCGAGTTGTTCTCTCTGCGGTCGTGTTTCTTGTTTCCCCTCTGCTACTCATTCGCACCTATAATAGGGTCCCATTTAATTAGGTGGAAACTTGCTGGCAAATTAAGGCTTGAGAGCTCGTCTGTCTCGTGGCTCAGGGCCCCTGCGGCAACGCCTCGCAGCCGAGATGTCCTCAGCTTCACAGACAGACACTGAATCCACGAGCACGCCTGAACGTGGCCGTAGGGAAAGAGAGACACTACACTTACAAAAAAGAAAAGAAGAAGAAGAAGCAAAAGGGAAAACAGCCCGAGATGAGAGAAAGAGGAAGAGTTCCTCAGAGAAAGGCGCGGCGGGAGAAGAAAAAGAATAGGTGCTAAATTATTGAGGCCGTGACGGCGAGTTCAGACGGATGAATATCCACAGGGGGAAAAAAGCGATATTTGTCCTTTGCTTGCTGAGATGTTTGCCAGACGATTAAGGAGGGACAGATAAAATTGAGAACAAAAAGGGAGTCCTGGGGAGCGGTGACCTTTGAAAAGAATTGTAAGTCACGGCGTGCACCGCTGGGGACGCCATTAATTGATGGCATTAATGTCAGCCATGGAGATTTTCCTCTGTGGCACAGTGGATTCAAACCAAACCTCAGCTCTGTCCCTCTTGCAGATTGTCGTGTATATATAAGAAACGACTATTCATCTGTGATGCGTCAACACAAACCACACAACTCCTTCTCCGGTCTACTTGACCCACATTTGCCCTTTCCTCACAACCCGACGTCTTTTCCACGTAGCGACAACCTTCTAGCTCCGGCAGCGGGTGATCTATCCTCTGCCTCCTGAGCTTCTTGAAGTATTTACTGCCTGGCAAGGGCAAGTAAGAGAATAATCTGGAACCCCCCCCGCCATGCCTGGTGAAGGGTGGTGGTGGGGGGGGGGGGGGGGGGCAGGCCACAAAAGAATCAAAGATAGGAGTCTCTGGTCGAGTTTTGTAATGAGCTGTCACCCCGGTTTTCCTTGCTGTCCAACCTCTGCTTGGAACAAAGACTAGAAAGAAAAACAGACGCATGATGCCACCGAGTTCTTCCAGTACATTGTTTCTAAGTAGATGATGACATCATCTCCTCGTGCTTCTGCCCAAACGCTGCCACTCTGCATCGCGGCTACGATAACGGCTCTGTTCTCTTCCAGCGGGGTCAATACTCCTTCTGGAATAATGAATGTACTGCGGCCTGCTCCTGAGGTAATTAATTGAAGAGAGATTAACTGGCATAATTTCATTCTGGCGACGATCTCTCAGCCAATTATCAAATGCGGCTTCCTCTCTCGCTCCCCCTCTGCACATGTCCTCTCTCTGTGGGTCCCTGCCTCTCTCGGCCCATTCGGGACCCCATAAATAAAGCGTCCCCTGCGTGTCACGCTCCCTCATTCATCTTCCACCGCACACGTCCTCTGACATGGGGACGTACAGCAGGTGGTCGCCACGCTCCCCTGGAAGCATATTGTCTCTGTACCCGGGCGAACATGATTGCAGACAGTGTCCTCGGAGCACTTCTGACCACTAGCCCTCATCTGTGAGTGGAACAACAGCAGCAGCATGATGTGGAGCGGAGAGGAGCAGTGACTCATCCACTCTGCTAATAAGAATCATGGCCCTGGCTTCCTGCCGCACACACAAGTCCACGGAAACACTTAACTTGAAAAAAGGAAAAAAAAAATACCCACAGCAATGTTGTGAGAGCCACAGAATCTTAAAACAAAGGGATTTTCTCATCAGGCTTTCCACATTATCCCTGAAGCACAACACTTATATTATCACCTCTCCAAGCCACAACTCACATCTTTTTCTGTGTGCATACAATAAACACACTCGCACACAGAGTCACCGAGCTTACACAGAATACTCCGAAGCCCCTTAAGGATTTGCTTCGGCCGCCCGGCCATGGTGCACACATGCAACACTGCTAGCAACCGATAAAACAACATGGCAGCTTCCGCTCGTTTTCACACCACACAGAAGCTCTGGCCACAAATTAACCATGCAGCCTGTGTGTGTGAGTGTGTGTGTGCATATGTGTGTGGGTGTGTGTGTGTGTGTGGGGACGCTCGGCATTGCCCCGCCACAGACAAGCAGACAAGCACACAGCATTATTTGATAAGACAAACACAGAATTGCAGATGAAGGGGCGGTGGGTGTGCAGAAAATGGTAGGGCTTACTGTGAGTGTGTGAGCGAGGAGTTAAAACTGCTTCAAAAAAATATAGTGTGTTTTTTATTTATTGTTTATTATTCGTCTAAATGCTTCCTCTCGTGCACACATGCACACCATCCCTCAGCCTCTCTCTCTCTCTCTCTCCCTCTCTCTCCCTCCCTCTGTGTCATTGCTTCTCCTCTGTTACTCTTATCGCACACTCCCAGGCACACTCGCACAATGGCCTGTTTTACACCATTAAATGGTTATTTGTCAAAATACAATTTCAATTAAATCCTCCCTAAAATAAAAAAAAGTGAAGAAGGAAGAAATCAAAGAAAAAAAGTGCGCCTGTGATTTCGTGCATTTTACCGATCGCACTAAAAAGAGGGAAATGTCTTTATCGGGCGTTCGTTTGAGGGAAACGATTGTTTGAGGGGGAACAATAATTCGGTGGAGTTCTTTATCCAACGTGGTTAAAATGCACGGTGGCTGCACAGAACACACTTAATGTTCAGCTCGTGTTCTGCCCTGAGCAGCACATGAACTATGCAGCCGTAATAAAAAGTATTATACTACTTAGCGCGGGGACTCGTAACACCAGGAGCTCATTTGCATCAGAATTTCATTGTGTCCTGCTTACCAGAAAGATTTAGGATGACCTACTTCCTGCAAACTGTGTTTCACGCATTACATAATTTTTTATTCCAAAATAATAAAAAAAGGAAACTATTTACGCCCTCGTTTCACATTTCAGATAAAAGAATGCAACGACAAAATACAGCAACCCGACGGCCGGCGCCTCCAAGTGTTCTCTCTCAGCACCTGACGGAGAAAAACAAATGCTCCACTTGTGAGAAGTAGGTGTAGCCGCGGCATGCTAGCTCGTTAGCTCATGAGTCAGCCAAATAACACCTACTATCTGCCCGGCTTGTCACACTGAGTGTAGCAATTAGCGCTCAGCTGCTAGCACATCCTACGTCAGGGTGAGTCACGACCTTAATGGAATTTGGGTGCTGGAAATGTGGTGGTGAGGGTGGGGGGGGGGGTAATTAAGTTGACCTCCAGGGACAGGCTTTCAGTTTTTTTGTTTTTTTTCATAAACAGTCTTTTCCTTCATGGAGGATTAGTTTTGTGTTTTTCAGCAGGTTTCGAGAGGGGGGGGGGGGGGAGTTGAAGGACTTTTTGAGATGTACTACAAAACAGAGTTGATCACGTTATGTATCAAGGTCAATACCAATAATACCAATATATCACTTTTAAATTGAGATTTGGCCATTTGGATTCGGGATGAGATACCTGTTGCAGTGGCAGTTTTGAACTATTCTGTTGTATCCACGCTTGTCGCTTCTGAAATGCTGCATTTCAACGCACGTGTGTATTTATTAAGACATCGGGATGTACCAACACTCACTGTCCAGGGAAACCAAACAAGTGAGCTGAGCAGGTTGTAGAGAATCATCCCTTCAGGCCAAGAGAGAACCCCCTATTGGGAAGGTTAAAAAACAAACCGCATCAAATGGAGCTGCACAGTCCAGGCCCTCATCACAGTGCTAAAGGGAAGTGCCAGCCTGCAAATAGGTTCTCCAGCACCTCTTTAATGTATCTTTGAGTCGAACCAGGGAGCCTCCGCTGTGTCAAGCCTCCCACAGTGTTTTTTCCCATGTTCGAGAATGGCAACAAAGCCGTCGCTGACAGCGTGAAGGCCCCGTCCTACACAATGACTCTTGATCAGTTCAATCTGCAAATGACTCACATGTACAGAACGTGTCTCTGTTGTAGCCCACGTTGTGACAAAATGTCACCAGCTCCACAAGTGGAGGCTCGGCGAGAATCTGGATTTCTTTCATTTTCCTCAGTGCCTTAAACACTGTCCGGCCACTGGTGCTCAGGAAGAGTCTCGGAGTGATACGGCCTGATAACGCCAAGGTGTCCTGGATTACAGACTCACTGAGAGGCTGAAGTTTGTTCCCTCCTGGAGGAGAATATTGGATTTGCCGCTGCAGAGAGGGAACTGTTCTGTCACCTTCCTTATTCACTCTCCATCTCTGACTTCTGGCTCCACTTACTAAGATAAAGAAGAGGGTTTCTGATCAATTAGGCTTGATCCTGCAGGTTGTTTTCTTTTTAACTTTATCCACACTTTTCGAATTTGAAAGGTGTGCATGCATGTGTCGACACAAGCACCTTCCAGCCGTGAGTGCACCACTCACGGCCGCTCCCTATCCCTAAGAGGTTTTTGCATGCTGGGGTCAGATCTGAACATTCCCACGATCCTCTCCTCCTGACTTTGCCTCACCAGCGAAAGGGGCTTCTGTGCGACAGCTGCACACCACATCTTAAAGATTCATCAGTGCAGGATTGTGTTTCCAGCAACAAACGCCACAGGGAGACAACAAGGCTCTTTTCAGACATCACTCACAAGTCGCTTCCGATCCTCCGAGCACCGCATCTCGATATGAATGCGAGTGGACACTTGAAAGCAAGTTTCCCATTAACATTCACATGGATCACACGGATGAACAAGAAAGGGAGATGATTGGAAGTGAAATAGCTCTGGATTTGAGTCACTCACCACTAACCTCTTTCAACCCACAAACACACGCCCTCCTTAACAGGCCAGTTTAGCAATATGGAACTACAGCGCCACGGCTGGAGCCATACAGTGCATTATTTAAAGCACCGGGGGCCCAATTTGTCACTCTGGCGGGCTCATCACAGGCGAACATCCTTTATGAAATGCACTTTCCACGCTGCCTGTCGGAGGGATCAAAGCAGCAGCAGCAGCAGCAGCAGCAGCAGCCTTGCCCGTTTCTCCCTCTTCAGTTCCCCTGCTCGGTTTCCCACTGACAAAATGAGTCAATTTAAACCAAATGGATCCCCTATCAAAATAACGAGAGCGAGCGAGGGAGGTGGACGGGGAGAGATTCATATCGTGGGTGGGTGAGGCTGGGACAGGTGGGCACTAACTTGAAAGTATGGACACTCAAAGACTCTTATGTCTGACTGGAAATTGACGGCCACAGGACAGGAATGCCATCAGTGTGGAGGAGATGTGGTCGGTTTGCCGCTAAATGGAGTAAACGGTCAGATTTAGCGGGGGAGACAAATATGTGCGGTAGAAATAGTTTCTCAGCTTTTTCTATATGATATCTGTTTTTATAAGAAAGTATATTTTGAAAGAGATATCATAACTTAAAGGGTATTTTTAGGCAAGTGGGACCCTTAGAGGAAGCGGAAAGGAATCCACAGCATTAAAATCCTCCCCTTTTTTATATTGTTTGTATAAATTATTTAATTTGCCGTTAGCTAAAAAGCTAACCTGGCATTGATCAGCAATACTTCAGAACCCCTGCTGATATTTTGAGGGGAAATATAACTGGTCTCACTTTAAAGAGTCACTTGAGGATGGTTGAGTCAAACTTGAGGAGTCCATAAGCTTCACGTTTGCCTCAGCATTTCTCATATGATGCCCAAGTTAATCTGACACTGGGTATAAACTATGACTCATCCATGACCCTTGCATCATTATTCACCCCCCCCCCCCCCCCACCCCCCACCCCCTCCATCCTTTACCTCCTCTAGACCAGCATCCCACCCCCCTTTTTAGCAAAGCTCTCCACCAATTGATTTTCCTCTCTCTCCTGTGTCTGCCCTGCTCCCCCCCCCTTCCCCTCCACATCCTTGATTCTAATGCTTCTGAGTTGTGGGAAATATTTATTCACATTGATCGACGGCAGGGTTTGACAGGTCTTTCATGAGCGTCAGAGCTCAACCTGTTTTTTGTCCCGCCCGACGTCTCCAAATATCAATCACCAGCGGGAGGGGAGCAGGCTCGACTGCAGATTGGACCAATGAGGGCCCAGAGGCCAGACTCATTCTCCCACAATGGAGAACAGACAAATATACACCAGACAGCGATAGTCTGACCCGGGATGGGGGGGTTTGTGTATTCTGTGATGCAGCTTCTGCTCAGAGACGGCGCTTTAAGAGACAAATAGATCCTTTCTAGGAATGATTGAAATACCTGAAGCAGATCCAGACTCGAGGTGCGAAGACATTTGAGTTTTGTGTATGAGGACACGCTGAGGGATAGGGAGCGAGCCGGTTATAATTCCTGCATATTCCTCTGTGTGGTCCCTTATTAAAAATGCAGCGCCAAGAGGATATTTTCCGCATCAAATTTTCATAGCATCGAGCAGATTCGACAGCCCCAGTCTCGCTGACACGAAACAGTGATGAAGTTCTTCAAGCCTATGTACTGTATCTGTCCTCCTTCCCCGACTGGATGCAGAATGACTTATGCATGAGGGACGCAGACAGGGTATTGTGCCACGGTTCACGGAGAGTGGTATTCCTCAAGGGCCTGTGCTCGCAAATGCGTGCTATCCCCCAGATGCTCACCTTCAGCACTGAGTCACATCGCTGTTCACTCTCCTGTGTGTCTACATACGAGCAGACAGTGTGCCCCTGTGAGGCGGAATTATCATTTTCCCAATATTGACAGAAAAATATCTCACAGTCGTCCCGGTTCCTAGTGGCAGCGTGGCAGTCGCACACACAGAGAGAGAGAGAACAACACGTGTGCTGCAGCTACCGCAACATGAGTGACGCACATGTACATGCAACGCGTCAGCAGCCCCCGCGCACTGTACGGTCCGTGGATGCAACGTACAGTACAGCCGGCATCCACGCTAGTAAACACATTATGTCTCTAATCCTCATGAATATCACGACCCGCACTGACTCAACGGCTCTTTTCATATATTCATATTCATATTCTGCTGTCACATCCGAGCTAAAAGCACATCATTCTGGCAAATATAAAAACTCTGGGTATCTCCGTTCAACCAATTGCTGCATGCAAGGTCATATGTAAATAGGCTTCCCTTGCAGCGGGGGAGACAGAGGCATCACCGTCCGTATTAGCGTCGTAGAAAAATATGGCAAAAGTCGCGTTTGATAAGTTGACAAGTGCACTGTCGCACACAATCCCTCGACCGGAGCAAACAGCAGATCAGTGAACGGAGAGATGTGGAAATATCATCGGCAATGAAGAGATAAATCTTCATTATCAGCCTTACAATACATGCTCCTAGGCCCCATTCATGCTCCTGAGCTGCTCTCTGACATGTACTGAACTCCGGATAGTCTCCTGAAAGTATCTAGAGAGGGCCGTATGTGAGAATGTGAGACCCAGTTGCACCTGACATTCTCCAGAGAGCTCCTATTAAACGTGCAAATGAGCGTGTTGATGACATTTCTAATGAGCCACAGGCGTAACACTGGGAATAAACAGAAATAATTAGAATATGCCACGATGAAAAAAGATGTGTCGAGCATGTGGAAGGTGCCGAAGAAGATGTAGAAGAGCTTTTGTTGATAAGGGCCGAGGCTAGTTACAATGTGTTGAAAACAAAAGTTATTTAAAAACCACCCCTCACCTGAACTAAATGTTTCCCGTGGCTGTGAACGCATCTGACCACGACAATCTGCTGCTGCGTTGCTCATATGCCAAAAGGTAAAGTTTGAAAAATATCCAGATTACATCCGGAGTCTGGAAATATTGTGTTTAAGAAAGAAGTTGTAGTGAAAGGATACTTTCTATACACAGAGCAAACTTCTTTTGATGACTCCCCAACTTAAGCCCAGCAAAGCTGACAGAGAATTAGCTTTCTCTCCAGTTCACTGGTTGAAAGATTAGCATTGTCTCTGTCCTTTTGATGAAAATAAATCACCCAGAATAGGACAGGCCCGGGTGAGGCTTCACATCTGCAGCAAAGTACAGTGAGTGAGTCATTCGAGGATCTGGAGCCGTGGAGGAACACGCTACGTCAGAACGTGATGAGGAAAAAAAGCAATAATATGTATTTACTTGCTTTGTTTCCTCGAGAGAGAGAGAGAGAGAGAGGGATAGTAGCTACAGTGGAGTGTGCCACCAAATTAAGAGAGAAATAGAAGTATAATCAGTGAGTGGTAAAACTGCAAGTGTGTATGAGAGGGAGCGAGGGAGCGGGCGGGGAGGAGAGAGAGAGAGAGAGTGACTGGTAATATGCTTGGGAATTTAATAAGGCTCAGCGCTCCTCAATAATATCACCCGCTTCACAGAGTCCTCTGGGAAACATGAAATGTGCCGATAAAGTATGATGCCTCCCTCTGACAAACGGGGTGTGCTAAAAGCACTGTAGGAAGGAGAGGGGTGGGGGGGGGGGGGGGTGCAGCCACGCAGTGTGCCCCAGGATACACTTTAAAGAATTATTCACTTTCTTCTCCTTATGCTGCGATTCTCCAATCCTCTTTAAGGTCACACACGCTGCATACTCATTCTGACTCCAGCCCGAACAGTGTCGGCTTTATTCACAGGACTGTAACTTGGACATGGGTTGTGGGTTGAAGAGACTTCCTGTTTACAAGTGTTTTTGTTTTTGTGTGTGAGAGGGAGAGAGAGCAGTTGAGGCTGTCCGGCCATGTTGGATCTACAGAAAACTGCAGGAGGATTTGTCACGGCACCGCAGCTCTGCCCCTGGGGAACGATAAACTTGACTTTCACAATAAGAAGCCGTGGTTATTCAAACTAGAGTGTTGGTAAGCTGAATGTCCAAAAAGTATGAAGGTTTCTCACAGTATTAGGAACGTAGAGCATTCCTGTGTGTCCCAGTTCATCACAGATGATGTTTGGTGATGTTAAAATCAGAGCCATGCAAAGTCGTCAACACAAAACTCAGAAAACACAATTTTTTATTGACCTTGTTTGTGTGCAGGGTCATTGACGTCCTGAAACAACAACAAGGCCCCAATTGTTGTTGTGTGTGGTAGCATTTCTATTTTTTAAAGCACGAATCAAAGATTGAGGATGCTTTTCTAATCCACTGCACTTGGAATTCTGTGAGGGAGGAGAGGAGAGATTGGGGGAAAGAGGGAAGTGGTAGAAAGAGAAAGAGAATCTCACACTTGCTAAAGGACAGTGCCAATTTAAGGATTACAAGGGAAAGGACAAGGAGCACCGTCTCCGTCCGGCTGCTGGGAGTTCTGAGTGATTGAAACGAGAGAGCAGCAGATATGTGAAGGCTCAACCCCATTGTCAGGAAATAGAGATGGCCAAGAAACCGCCAGTGACGTGAAGGTCAGAAGGACAGAAATTCAAACGAGGGCCGATTTAACATTAGCGAGGCTTCTCCAACCATTGGAGACTGCACAGTTGGAATGGGAAAGAAATTAAGGCCCTGCACTTATCTACTGGGACCAGCCCACGCCCCAAATGATAGGCACAAAGAGAGGGCCAGTAAAAAGACTGACGAGCCTGTAAAAACTTTATGGATATTGTTGCAGTGGCCCACGGGGATTTGTTCCAATCGTCTGGATGGCCACTCCGAGGGTTGAACAGATGACGTGTGGGTTACAGAGCCGATAGGTCAGTGTCCTTTTATCCCGTTTGCTCACGTCTGCGATAGTTAATCCCAACTGCTTCGCTTGCAGGCAGCCGCATTCGAAAGCCTTAAATCACATGCCCACAAACATTCGTCTCATTTCTAGTTCGATGTTAGATGCAGGAGCAAGGGGAGTTGTGGGTATCTTTGTCTGCAGCTGGTGGGCTGGCTCTGATGAATGATTTCATCCTCAGCAGTAGTTTGCTGCATCACTATTCGCTCTGTATTCTGGTATTTGTTTTGTATAACGTGTGAAGGTTCTTATGGCCATGAGGAAGTTTAATTGCTGGTCTTGGGTGAGACTTAGTGCTCGTGCATATTTAGTCAGGCTGAACTTTCCTTTTGCTGTTTTAGACAAACACGAGCCGGCTGCTCTCGGGGCTTCCTCTTGAGCTCCAGTATCCAGTGATGCTGATTTGTTTAGTCATTCCTGTCTATATTCATATGTACATGCAAGATGTTCGGGAGTTTCCATAGCCTGCTGGACAAATAAGCCATTTCCCAGTCAGAAACCCCCCCCCAGCCCCCTGACCAGATACTTCTGGCCACATCCTGTAGCTCTCACAACAAACTTGTACTCTGAGTAACATTTTCTTCTATATTTGTGATTTTCCAGGAGTTTTGCAAACCGAAATGCAACCGTCCTCACGTATGTCAAACCCAAAGTGTTCATGTTGACACCAACACAACCAGAGAAACGCAGCCCATGGCCTGTCATGTCCTGTCAGACGAGCAGAGAGAGAGAGACAGCCTCTCGCTCTGCTGAGTCCTATGACATTTACATACCACACTGCCTGGAACTGCAGGAGTCGCCCTGAGGCTGTACCAGGCCCTGAATTTAGGACAGGCACTTTTTCTTTCGACCGCCACCTCTGTTGTCACTAACTCACCGGGGACCTGCTCACGCTTGACCGAAAAAACGAACCTCAAACATGAACCTCGCTCCACTGCCGCCAAAACGGGCTGCTGGCTCACGGATGGGAGACACAAAGCGTGAAAGGGAAGAAGAAGAAGAAAACACATTCTCTCTCTCTCTCTCTCTCTCTCTCTCTCTCTCTCTCTCTCTCTCTCTCTCTCTCTCATCTCTATCTATCACCTGCTCTCTTGTTTTCACTAATCTGTCCTTTTTTGACTTTTGAATATTTCCTCCCTGATGTCCCTGCAGTCGCACTCCCCCCCTCCTCCTCCCCTTGCCCCTCACTCTACCCCCCTCCCTCCCTCCCTCCCTCCCTCCGTCCCTCTCTCCCGTTATCTGCCTATGTCTCAGCTGATCGGCCAATGACTCCCTATCGGCAAATTCATGAGATTGATCCTTTTTTGCACGGGTGGGTTGATTTGCTAAAAGGGCCCCCCTCTCCTACTGCGCTCTCTTTCCCCCGATACACGGCTCCTACATGCACAGCACGCTATGTGGCACCCACGGCCCTGCCCTGTAAGACTCCGAAGCCCCTATCACTTAACATGCACCGGGCTCAACTCCCAGGAGGAGAGGGAGAGGGAGAGAGAGAGAGGGAAGCTATGGGAGAGCAGTGTGAGAAGGAGAAGAAAGCAGAGAAGCATCTGAGTGGAATACTAATAAAGATCAGCAATCGAGAAAAAAGGGAGCGGGGGGGACGGTGGCACAAAATTACCACCTAATTTGATTCAATACGGTAGCATCTCCGTTTTCTCCTCTGCGCGTGTTTGCGTGCGTGAACGTGTGCGTCACGTTTCTGTGAATATGTGTACGACTGTGTGTAAAGTGCGCCCACGGGCATGAGGAAGATACAGAGTTATAGAACTCTCCACTTAAGATATTCATACGCCTCCGGGGGCTCCGGGCCCTCCATTCTTTCTCCCTGCTTTTCTTTAATGTCTGCGTGAATGTGTGCGTTCACACCGATATGTGTGTGTGTGTGTGTGTGTGTGTGTGTGTGTGCGAGGCTACTGTGTGCAGAAAGAGGGAGCGAGAGAGACGTTGCATTAGCATGATTAAAAGGACAGTAACAAATGACTGCTGTCTCCGAGAAGCCATGTGACTATCACAACAGGATATACGCCAAGTATATCAAGACACACACACACTCTCACTCACACACACACTCCCTGATGACTTGACGTTCCTTCTTTATAAGAGATGGAGAAGCAGGGAATTGGCAATGAGGAATAACACTGAGCAACACACACACACACACACACACACACACACAACTATTAAACAAATTTTATATATGGCAACTTTGAGATTTCCCTCATATGCATATGCTGTGTATAGTATTTTAAGAGGCTGGGTGTGACTGCACGAGTTGTGTGTGTTCGGATGCATCAAATATTAATGGGCACATGGTCACTGGTTGAAGCCTCATTATCACAATTTCTTCTGGGAGAAGAATACAGAATAGAGAGTTTCTTTCATTGCTACAACTGCTGAGTTGCAGGCAAAGGCGGCCGCTAAAAATAGCCTCAAGGTTTCTCCGTGTGCTGTAAACCCGTTTGCATCTCCTCACGCTGGAAGGGAGGAAGTGGAAGAAGTGTATTTTTACACAGGTTGGGCTTATTATTATTCAGCCTCTATATGGACTATTTCTCTTCATTACAGCTTTTAATCATTTAGCCCAAAATTGCTTTGCCTGGTGCTGGAGAGTTCATTTGCTCGGCTTGCAGTAATACCCATCCTGAATGGATAAAGTCATTAATTCCTGCCCATCACTTGGCTAATGCTTACACATGGCTCTGCAATAAACCTTGCGCCGGCCAAGTGAACTCTTTTCCAATTCCACTCAGAAAAAGAGGAAGAAGTAATAACCTTGTTCATGTTAGCATAGTGGAAATGGCATGTTTCTATCTTTGCCCATGGCAGCCTTCAACTGGCATTCATTAATATTAGAGGCAGAGGAAGAGAGAGCGAGTGCGAGAAAAAGATTCCGTGGTACATTAGCGGCTGGATTTATTGACGTCTTTGCGCCGCGAATGTGGCAGGTGCTCTCAGGCTACTTGTGAACAGCGCGGCTCCCCTCGACTCCTGCCCTCCGGAGAGAAGTTTGGAGATTCGGCACGCACGCACATGCACAGGCGCTGCGTTCTGTCAAGGTTGCTGAGATGTTGCAGGAACTTTGTGAACGTTCTCTGTCTTGTCGGGGCACAGTTTGCAGCTTCTCACTGACAGCAGGCACGATATGATGGAGGGCTCGAGCTGCGAGGCGTCGCCACTGGCGGAAAATCACCGGCTAGACCTGTGGCCAGACCTTGAGAAAAGACTTCGAGACACTTTTGCAGTCCCGAAGTCATATTTTAAAATCGTTTCCAATCATAATGGTCACCCCTGAACAGCTGCTGTGAGACTGAGGATTACACACAAGGACAAAGAGGAATCAACAAGCCACCTGAGCAACACAACCTTAAAAGAAACACTGCACCATTAATATGATGTGAATCATGAAGCCTCTCTTTAGCTGCCTGACTCTCGTCTACAGGCCCAGAAACATACTGTCCACCTCATTGTTTAAACCCATCTACATACAACAAAAACAATGTTACACCTCTGTTGTGTGCAGCACGCTTTATGACACACTCGTGGTTTTGTATGGTGTCACTATATGAATCCGTCCTGCTCAAATTACAAGAGCAGGCATGGAAATATGAGATTGTTGCCAGCGGATGAATGTAATGTACTGTATACAGTGCAGGTTCCATAATAGTCTCGGGTTTCTTACATGGGAGCACCGCAATATTCATTTCTTGGCCCTTCCCCGAGCCACAATCAAACCTTTTCACCCCAGCTCATATGTCTCTCGCGGGCCTGTGGCAAACAGTGGGCTCCATCACTCACTGGACAGGGGGGAAATGATGTATGGAACGACGCACCGGTTCGATACCATTTAATTGTATTAGGCCTAAAGTATGAGATTAGTCTTAGAATCTGTCCAGAAGAAACAGGGATGCTATGTGAGCGCCGGCGGTAGCGTATTAAATTGATGTGAATCCGACACAGTCGAGAGGGGAGAGAAGCCGACTCTGGTCTCAGGAGATAATGACAGCCTGGTTTGTTTCTGCAGGTCAGCCACACCATTGCAGGGCTCAGCTAGGTGTAGACATTGATGTGTCCAAACAATTTACCCCCACCCGCCCGTCACTAAATATTCCATGCAACTTGATTTCCATCCCCATACCTCGCTTAAAGCTGACCAAGCTCTGAGACAACTTGTCTGGTGTGATGGTTCGGAAATAAATGAGAAAAGGGAAGGGGAGAATAAATCACATTTTCATTGGATTTGGTAGTGAGGGATCCTAGGCGAGAATCAAAGGAATGAGCTCAGGCTATGAAAAACCATCTATTCCTGGATTGTGTTTGTCCTATATTTCGGGGAGTTGCTCTGTCGCTGCATGGCGTAAACAAACATGCTACAGTCAAAGTGCTATATGAAAGAAAAAAGGAGAGGACGAGCTTTTCTTCCCAGTAAGCGCCACAGAGCCAAAGTACAATACTCAAGGATCCATACTGTGCTGCCTCATTTATCTGTTGCTTTATTTCTCCTCGACGCTTTACACAGAGCACATTGTGTCATCCTTTAAATTGCCTCGAACAAAGCTTTCCCCCCCGTTTGTGTGTTGTGCACGAGTGGGAGTGTGCGATGACATGCGAACGTGCCAACCGGTCTTCAACGCCACGCACAGCTTATGTAATTCATCACAGAAGCATTCCGGGGGCCCCTTAATCTCCACCAATCGATTGGCGCTGTGGATATCATAGCGAGACAGGGAAGCCCACCAAATATTTAATGCATAACAAACATATCAGCCGCTAACAGCTGAGTATGGATTAGGCCATCTTCCCTGAAAAAGTGAGCGCGTATTTACTGACACAAACAAGCTAGGGAGCATATTACCGAGGTACACATTTCTCAGTGCCAGCACATGAATTTTAAATTGGACTCTATGGAGGAGCCAAATGGCTGCTGCGGTGACATTTGTTGGAAAAGAGGGAAAAGTAAACAATACAGTGTCATTTGAGGCTTCTGAGGTAAAGATTACCAGATTGAGAGGTTAATCCGATCCCTAAAATATGTGTTCCTTAATACTAATATTCATTTTACCGACATGCAGTAAATCTTTTGCCATCTGTGCGACGGCATTTCTCCTGATGTCGGCGTTTGTTTTCTTTTTCTTCTTCTTGTACTTTTCCCTCCTTTACTATTTGAGGACATTTTGATAGAAGAGCACCCGCCACTGGTAAACAGGAAAAACAAATGGGCTCTGAGCACGTGGATGTTGATGGGTATTGTTTTTTATTGATTTCCATTGGCTGAGGAGCCGGTGACAGGGAGTCTCCACTCATCAGGACAGGTTATCGATTGGCTGAGGAGGAGCAGCAGGGGGTGCGCGAGGGGTCGAGCGTGCAAGGAGGGGGGGGGGAAGAGTTGGAATGCGGCCGTTTGGAAAGTGCAACGCACAGCCCTGATCTCCGACACCGGTAATTAACGGGTGAAATGTGGTCGGTTTCTCCTCAGAATGGAAAAGGGCTGCCGCAAAGTCAACACTGTGCTTGTGTGAAGAAACGGTCTCATGTCCACGAGTACTTACAGGACAGATGTCTCCTGCAGAAGTCGATCCACCGCACCGACTGCTACGTCAGGTGGACGGTCACACTCTCTGCTCCGGTGCCCGTCATCACTCGTGAATAAAATACAGCCTTTGATGCAGTACCTATGCTCGCTCGTGAGCAGTGCGTGTAATAGCTTGAGTTTTTATAGAACTCCATAAATAAATCCATATGCCGGTGTCCCTCGAAAATGGCCCTCACTATGTTGTAGACGTCCGCAAGTAGAGGACACCGGTAAACTCAGAGGGAGGTGAGACAGATGACATTTTGAACCCCCGCAAGGACTGAATCATTACAAGCACCTCCCCACTTGAAGTGTGGCGGGATCAGCAATATTTCACACTGACAGAAGGACCTGACAGCAGGCGTCCGCACACAAGCCCGACTCCTCTTCTCCCTCTATCTCACCCCCCCACCCTTATATTTTGGGAGTTGCCAGATTGGATCAAAAAGAACAGCGAATTCAAAGGTACTCTTTGACACTATCAGAAACTTTTCCACTTCACACAGACACACACTCGAACACACAAAGAGGACGCAAGAGTGTGTGATTACAAACTCCACAGATTGTCCCGACATTCGTCTTCATGTTTCTAATCAGCGGCAGAATGTAAATGTGTCTTTGGCTCCAGCTGGAGTGATAGGACCAGAATCAGTATGTGTCTGCTCAACACCAGCGCGTTTAGAATGCCCGCTGAGTGCCCCCTCTATCTATCTCCCTCTCTACTCTCCTTTCTTCTTCCCCTGACTTGGTTGCTGATGTATGGGTAGAAGGCGCAACATTAGGGCTCCGGTTCAGCTGATTGAACCCATTAGCCGAAGACTCTTGCTTTCATCCCGGCACCCATTTGATAATGCCTTATCGCCCTAACAGCTCGCTTGCACAGCCCCTCGCATCCCACAAAGAAGATGAGCTTGTTTGCCCTGAACACTCGGCTCTTAATGCATTTCATTCCGTGCTGTATTTATTGTTGTTTGGGCCGAAGCCTTTCTTCTACTTCAGGACCCTTGAATAGTGCGTCTTTCTTTGGTGCGAGTGCTTTTTATGAGAAACACAAGGAGCCTTGTAAGTTTACACTTGACTCTGGGGCAATTTCCCCCCCCCCCCTTGCTGCTTTCTTGCACCACAGAAATTAAATGACTTGGAAGTAACGTCTCTGTCTTTGGCTGCGTGTCTGTACATTGTAATTCCCCAAACTATCGAGGCGTATTAGCTTTGGAAGCCGCTGACATGGAAGGATGTTTGCTGACAGAGATCACACTAAATCACTTAGGAGGAGACCCTCTCTTTGTCTCCCACGCCAAGAAGAGGACACCTTCACTTGGGTGGCCTAGATCGCCTCCTTTGAATTAGGCTTTGCATCATGTCTTCCCAGGCTGGATGGTATAAAACGTTTGACAGATTAATTTGCGGTTGTGTCTCACTGAGCTGATCATGTCACAACAACTGGCAAGAACTGGCAAGGTTCCCAAAGAATTAATCGCCAAAAAAGTAAACAAATAACATATTTCTTTCATTTCTATTGGTGTTAAAATGTCATTTAGAAAATTTGCCAAGACTTCAAATCAACCTTATTCTTCAGACCTACTCGAAATTAAGCTTTTGAAATCATTCTACACTCTGCATCCAAAATGATGCCACTATCAGCAACCATGAGCGGTGACTAATACCATTTGCTGGGATCAATTAGGCTGATTGGCTTAGGCTCTGTCTTGGCCGGCCCAGGGGGGTTGGCAGTTGCAGACAAGTTGTCCAATTAAGTGAGCACAAGCATTTGCCAATAATGGCTGAATAATGGGCCTTAAGGGGGGCGCGATTCATCTCGAATGTTAGGCACCAGGGGAAGCATCCATTGAGTGTGTAAAAAAACATAGATTTCTCTTTTCAGATCACAATCAATATCACCCCCGTGGATTTGATAATGGCCTTGATGAAGGATTAGACTGTAAAGATGTTGGTGTCCTGGGTTGAAGCCGATAGTTATTTTCAGACCCGCTTCCCCCCCGCGTGCACAAGTCGACAAATGTCAACATCTGCTCTTCAGAAAAAGGGAAGACGCATTTAGACTCTGGTTAGCATCATTTTTACTTTGAGTGACAGATGCTTGGTATATTTAGCTGTCACATGCATACATATGCATACATTTGACTACCTGCTAATATAATGCCTTATTATTAACTTAGTGATTTGTGTGATTGAGTATTGTTCCAACTGTTTCAAGCTTGATAGGCAAGCTGTCTGCCGGTGACCCAAAACTGCCTCAACGTTATGCATGTATGTACTTCAAACTTGTTCAAAAGGAAAATTACTTTCTTTTCTATTTCTCCCTCAAACTTCCATTTCTGAATCCAGAACAATAGTCAATAAGTCGTTGAAAGGCTCTAATTTCTCCTGACATCACATCCAGCGCCTCATCCTCCGCCCCTCCCTTTCACTCTCTGTATCTCTTTTGTTGACGTGCCTAATACTGTCTAATCGCATGTGAGTAGCTGTAATTTAATGCTTCGGGTGTGGCGTGTGACATTCGCGTGATTAATCTCTCCCTGTCGAACGCCGGTTAGTGCCGCCACCAGATCGCGGGCCCCCGGAGTGGGAGAAGCCACGGCGGGGACAAAAGGGAAAGTTATGGGAGAGATAGACAGAGATGAGCTGGATGCATTTTC
Source organism: Pleuronectes platessa (assembly GCF_947347685.1). Lineage (NCBI taxonomy): Eukaryota > Metazoa > Chordata > Actinopteri > Pleuronectiformes > Pleuronectidae > Pleuronectes > Pleuronectes platessa. Next base: position 25,479 of record NW_026519006.1, read on the forward strand.
TTTTCTCTCCTCTATTTTGGCAATTGGCTGAAGTAGTACCACACATTCACTTCACTCAAACACCTGCCTCTCCCTACACATGTAAATTGCTACTTGGTACCACCGCACTTGGTTACCTCCGATTCTGCCGTCTATCTCTATTCAAATCTCAGTCCGCCTCGAGTCCCTCTGTGTGCATTGTGCAAAGGGGAAGCAACATTTCTGTCGGCTGGGGGGGAAAGCCACAAAGCGGACAGCGTTAACACGGGGAATGCACAACCTGCACATTTGTGTGAGCTTACCCTGTTCGCACGCGTTCCCTCGTCGATACTAAAGCTGTCAATCACAATGCATGGGAAATGGGAGCTTTCAGTACAGCAACAGGCTGGAAATAACACAAATCCCCCCCCTCTCTCTCCCTCTCTCTCTCTCTCTCTCTCTCTCTCTCTCTCTCTCTCTCTCTCTCTCTCTCTCTCCACTATCTCCTTCTCCCCTCCTTCCTCTCTAGCTTCGCCTCAACCAGACAGTCTGTCCGGTCTCCTTGTTTATCCTCCTTTGGAACATTCTATAATCCCTCTTTCACACGAGGGTACTTGTTTCTTTATGTACCTACTATATTGGTTGCCAGCAGATAATTGTTTAGACGACACATTGTCGTTTTAGTGAAGATTTAAAACTCAAGGCACAGAGGCGAGAGTGGCGAGCCGGTGACATATGCAGCCTGAATCTCATTAAATACATTTGAACGACGGGGCTGCATGAGATTTTGCTGACCATAATGCCTTGCAGTTACCAGCGGGTCATGATGGGAGAAAAAGCAATTTGCTGCGGCAGGGCTCGATGGCCTCGTGAATCAAGCCAATATGGACAAGGCGAGAGCAGTTAAGAGACCGGTACCCGATGCCTGGAGATTTCACTTATTGCTGCTCTGCCGTTGTCTCGGCGCCATCGACAAACAGGTCGGACTCAACAGGTTTCTGTGGTTTGCGACTTTATTGATCGAGATAATCTGTAAATGTTAACGGGGGGAAATACGACACAGCAGGAGGATGCTCCGGCTTGTCTGCCTCAAAACAACAACAACCCTTTTGGCTACTGGCTGTCAACAGGACCGGAGTTAAAACACCTGTCATACCCCCACTGCCAATCCCTTCCTGGTAGGTAGCAGTGCTGCTCAAGCTGCTAATGATAATGATGGCAATCAAAACATTGGCACTAATGTTGTTAATAGCGATGATGGCGCTAATGAGGACACTACCTGGGAGGGTGTTTGCTTAAGCTGTTTTTCTGTCGTCCCCTGTGGGACCAGAGAACGAGGGCCTGATATCCAGTTGCAGCAAGTCCCCCGGTGGTTTCCTGGACGTCCTGAAAGGCCCTCAGCTACCCCGGCTATCCGCTAATACGCGCCGCTAATTACAAACAGGGGAAATGAGGTAACACCGGGAGTGTCACGTGGGGCTGGGATACGCACCCCTGACTACGTTTCCTCCCCTGAACTGCTTCCTCCCCGGAGGTTCACGGCAACTTTCTAAACAGCAGTTTTTCAAGTTTTCTTACTGTTGTTAGGTGTTTTTTTTATTTGAAAACACACAAAGGCGGATGAAGTAGGAAGGAAATAGGTGTGTTTTTATTCTCTCTAGTGTTCAGTTTCTCTGTGTGGCAATTTAAACCGGAAATATTAGTTTGCAAAATGTCTGCTTAAATCGTCGATGTGCCAGTGGAGAGGAGAAAAGAGACAGAAAAGAGCTCTGAGGCTTGTCCATGTTGATAAAAGCTATTTATACTCTGTCTTTTCTATCTCCTAACAAACGTGTGAGGGAGGAAAGGGGGTGGGAGATTACATTGTAGTGGGACCACCTTTGTAATGCTAAATCCCATTCCTAATCTGCCAGTATTGATTGGCCATCACAGGCATCCATTTACAAAACAGAGGATTGTGTGGGAATCCGGGATGTAGGGGAGAGAGAGAGAGAGAGAGAGAGAGAGAGGGGAGGGAGTGTGTACACGGCAATACAAGGCACTCCCAAATGGCTAACACTGGATCAAACCAAAGCCAGCTTCACTGAGCCTTTGCAGAAAGAAAATAGCAAACTGAGGATAATGCCGATCTCCTACTCTCATGTACTGTTCCCACCGCCACAAGCATAAGGGAGAGCATAATCACCAGAGCAAGACAGACCTTATAAAAAAGAGAGAAAAGGGTAGAAATGAGCCCTCCTGCCTCCATTTTGGCGAGAATATCTGGCAGTTGCCCTTTAAGAGCGAGTGTCTGCAGGGTCCAATTGGAGACGGCAGCCCAAAATCCCCTGTTTGGTCATTAAAAGCGGTTTCTAGAATGGCATCCATCTGCTGCTCCCTCATTACTGCCGTGAGTGATGGTGGTAATGCTCCTAAATACGGCGCTGGCAAATTGTCACCGTGACCCTTGACTCGGGAAGTGGACACAACCCGGCTAATGATGCCAGAGCGTGGACAGAAGTGAGCCGTGGGTTCCCGGCTTGGACTCGATGCAGGCGGTCGCATCATTAAACCCCGAGCGACTCGTCCTCGCCGCGGCGCACCTCGGTCCACGTTGTTTGCGCCTTCCGGGTCGATTGTGTGTCGACACCTGCATCGACATGAAAGGGGGCCGCTAACGTGCAGGCGCGGGGATTTGCCCATCGCAGTGGAAACGTCAATCAATGCTGTCTGGTTCTCTTCCCACTCCCCCCCCCATCCCCTCCATCCACCCCCCCGGGACCTGATTCTTTTCTCCACTGCCTCTGACAGATGGAAAAAACTCTTAATGTGTGAAATGAGTAATAAAGCGTTGCTAAAGAGCTAAGCTGTGACTCAGCAAACGGCACATTCACAGCACAAAAGCCTTTTTTGCACGGCAGCCATTTTGATTTCACATCCGCGGTGTGAAGTTGAGGCCGGCGTATCTGCCCCCCCCCCCCCCCCCCCCCCCCCGACAGAATCAGAATCTCTCCACTGCTCCGAGTTTTATTTTTTTCTACTTCTCTCAGCTCTCCTCTAAATCAGCCCCCCCCCCCCCCCCCCCCCTGCCTCTGCTCTCCACCCAGAGCTGCAGTGTTCACTCCCATTAATTACCTGCTTACAGAGGCTCGACACCAGTCCTGCCAAGACACCAGCAGAAATAGAGCGCCAGAGAGAGTCACCCATGTTTTTTGGAGGCTTGTGCAGAATAACTTACCACCACAGGAACACACACACACACACACACAGACACGCATACACACACACACATTTTCAACCGCTCCTCGTTGTTTGCTTCGCACTCACAAGCGGCGCCGACAACAAACAACTTCATATGCATGCAGATATGAATCTGAATATGCAAATAGATACAGTAGCATCTAAAACAACACAAACAGACTTGTGCATGTGCGTACACACACACACACACACATGCACACACACACACTGATAATACTCCTAAGGTGTGAGTTACCCTGACTGTTTACCTGGTAGAGAAAGAAGAAATATACAGTACACTAAGGACTAATGAGCTCATAATCTGCAGCCCAATCCCCCAAGCATATAACTCACAAACACATTCACACAAACACCACGCAAACATCCAGACCCCCCCCCCTCCCTCCTCCTCCTCTTCTTCCTCCTCCGTCTCTGTTGCTTCCCTTCTTCCGCCGCCTGTTTCGTCACTTTTGCAATTCCTCCTAGTGCGTCTTACTTCTCCTCCCTCTCTCCTCTCCTTCCTGCCTTTTTTTTTGTATAATTTTTTTTTTTATCGGTGTCTCTCTCTCTCTCTCTCTCCCGGAGGCATATCCCAGGGAGCCTGACTGACCCAGCGGCTGTTTGTTTGGAGTGCAGTTGATAGGGCACCCGGGTTCCTCGGGGCCAACGCAATGGAGGACGAGAACAGAGGCGCACAAGGTGACGGGGTTGTGCGCACTGGTTGTGGACGTCAGAGGGCGACGTGGTGTGTGTTGTGACTCTTCAACTGAAGCTTGGGTGACACCAGTGCAGGTGAAACCCTTGATCCTCAGTTGCTGCCATATTCTACCCTGGAGCTAAAGTTTCTCAACCCCCTCAGCCAAGGTGACCTACAGTTCACCTCTATAATTTGAATGAGTTTAATGCTACAGGCTGCAATGTGGTTTAAATCCTCCATCAGGATCCACACATTTCATAATAGTATATAAAATATTGATAGAAATGGAATATGGAACATTTTCAGGGAAAATCTAATTAAAATCAGTTTATTGGGTTAAAATATCTGAACATATTGTCAGTGGTGGACAAATTTATATCATATCATTATATATACATACAGCCCAACATTAATGCAGGTCTGGGGTCACAAGACACTGATAGAGGGCTATCGCAAAGTGATTTCCATAAATCTAATTAAATGGAAATAGCTTATTTTAGCCATAACGGTTAAAAAATGGTGTTTCAATTTATATTTTCTCTGTCCCCACATGACCCCCACGACAAATTAGCAGTAGTCTCAGCAGGGCAATTTGCAGAACCACAGGAAACACAAAATCATGTGCATGGTCGTGTTTTTTTTTGCAAACTTAAAGTCAAATAAATAACTTACGTTCGCTTCAACCGACTCTGAAGATAACAGGAGCTGCGAGTCTATTTATTACGAGGGTCAGAGGCTTAACATTTCCCTGATACAGGAAGTTGTTTGGTAACTTTAAAATGGCTGAATATCCTTGGAAATTCTCCCCCGCGTGAGAGACGAGTAAACAAATCAAGTTTTAGCAAGAAGCGAACGCACATCTCCGTGTCTGACAGGCGAGCATCAACCAGCAGGCTGCGTTTTTAAAAGCTTTTATTTATTCCCAAAGTTCCACACAACAGACCGAGCAGTGATTGACAAACAGCAAAACTCTGTTGGACATGGCGATTTGTCATGTTGCTGCAGAAACACACACACACAAATACACACTTGTTCCACATGACGGCTACACAATAAAAGGGACACTCTAATCCCATAAAAGGTGTCTTTGTGGTATATGAGGCTGCGGCACTGGTAATTATCGGCGTCTGCCGGGGGAGACGGAGACACTGATGCTCCATTACAAAGTGCGGGAGAACGAGTGAGGACACGGAGGAGAAGAGAACAGACCGGGACCAAAGTCGGGAAATGAAGGGATATCATTACGAGCAAAAGAGCGAGAGGAGTTTTGAGGAAGAGACGGTGCACTCGATGGCCATTTGTATGAGAAAGAGACTCTTCAGAAACTAATCCAGCTCCATCCCACGAGGCCACTGCCTGTCAGCGACGACCAATTGGCGACCGCGGAATGAACCAAACCCAGTTCTGAAAGAAATGTAGTAGACTCTCCAATTCAATTTCATTATTCCACCTTTAATTACTTGCCCAATTTGGGGGCTATAGCAATGCCTTGATTAAAATGGACACTATTTAATAACCCCCGGCCCCCTCAAAAGAGGAACACACCTTGAAGATGGAATAATTAAAGCGGCGGTGAGATAAGATTCATATCGTCCCTCCTCTCTCTTACTCACTCCCCGCAAATTGGATGTGCTTTAATAGGAGAGGGGAGCGAGGGGGGGGGGGGAGTAAACGGTAGTAAAAAGGAGCCAGGTTCAGAGAGGGGAGGGGGGGGGGATACGGTGTGAAGGAATGTGATTTGTGGAAAGGTGGAGAATGCCCCGATTTGACCGATTTGAGGTGTAAAAGTTGCAATGATTCACTTGCTCCCTGTGATGTGAAGGGTAAACAGGCAGGAGAATGTGGGCGGGTGAGCCGGGTTGACTTTGCATGTGTCCAGTGGTGCACCTCCTGGGGAAGGCTATTTAAAGAGAGGGACGGACCCGCGCTCTCCCTCTTTACTCTCCTACCAAGAAAACCAGGGGAGAGAAGTGGGGCAGGACGTTTTCAGTGTCCTCCACGAAAACACACACACACACAAGCTCATGAGGAATGTGCATCTGCAGCTCTCATTGGCCTTTTAAGGGCGCTTAGCGTTGGGAGGGGAACCAACCGGACGTGTTCGCACCTCTGCCTGATCAGACCCAGCGGGCCCGAGGTTACGAGCCGAAGCGCTAACAAATATGCGAGTCGTACTTTTCTTTTTATGGCTGGTTTTTAACAAGGTTACTGAATCCATACGTAGCACAGTTTCCAAACCAGAGGAGTTTCCTGCGCGGGGGCAAAAGTGTGTTGTGCTGTGTGTGTGTGTGTGCATGAGATAGAGGCTGTATTCCATGTGTCCTGTGTGTGTGTGTGTGTGTGTGTGCGTGTGTGTGTGTGTGCCACTGTAACAGCCACTAACCTGCGCGCCCTCGTGGCCTCACCTAGTGTGAGCGCCACGGCTCGTTAAGCTGGCAGGGATGATAGGGCCCGACATGTATTTACCGTACCCACGCATAACGCACCCAAATGGCCCACTTTGGCCAGCAGCATCCCCTCCAGCCATTTCACGACTCTCACTCTTTGACTCCTTTTCGCTTCCATTACACCCCCCCCCCCCCCCCCCCCCCCCCCCCCCCCCCCCGCCGACTCGTGTCTCCTTTTCATCCCTGGGTGCTTCCTTCCTGGTCTGAAGCGATTAGTGTCATACCTGGCTATGAGGTTGGAAACGTGGGGGGAGGTGCATGTTTCACTACCGTGCAAACAGCCTTTATCTTATCTTATCATCTCCACACATTGCAGGTGTAATATTAAGGATCCAAAGTAAGATAAGTGTCTGGAAATTTGGTGCAATTTGAGTAAACAGGCAGCCCAGCACTCTGGGACTCATCAACGTAAGTGATGTCGTAAATCAAGACAACAGCACGTCAACAACAACTGATTCTCCGGTTCTGGGTTCGACTCGATCTTCCCTGAACTTTGAATAAACAGGCGAACAGCTGTTTGTGCAGAGGTCGGCCTGAACCTCACTCACGGCTCAATTGCTGCAGGTCACTTTTGTTCAGTTTCAGAAAGCAAAGCTGCAGCCACAGGCCAAACAGAGACTCCATTCCAAACGGGCAGGTGCAGAATAGGGAACTGCATTAGAAATATATTAAACGTCCAAGTTTGTTAAGTAATTACCGTGACGTGGCAGTCCTCTGGTAATTAAATGAACACACTCCACTGCTGCTGTATCCTGTGCAGCCTCACAACACCTCATCGCATCACTCCTCGAGTCGCGAGGAATGATGTGTCTGCGAGTCAAAGGCTTGTATTCAACACTTCAGTCTGTGCGAAAAAAAACATAAAAGTGGTTTTAACATTTGCCGAGACCTTGCCGATGTGCATCGCGCCGCTCTAACGACTGTCGAGAGCGAGCAGAATGCAGCCTTCAGTCGAGAATCCGGAGTCAAGGGTCCTTGAAAGCGGCGAGGAGGCCTGCGTCCATATTTTAAAATTACACACTTGCTCAGTTTTTGATTTACAGACAAATTATAGAATCAGGGACCGAGTTAACCACCTTCAGCTGCGTGTTCTGCTCGGGCACAGTTGCATTTTTAACCTAACATTCATCTGTGGGTTTGTGTGCAGCAGAAAGGAAGATTAATTCAAATTTCATACGTGGTATTTAGCCTGCTTAGACATTTTTTAAAAGGCCCTGTCAGAGTTCTTTTAGAAGATGATCAAAATGAATGAAGCAGGGGGAGAGACTAATGTGGAGAGATGGTTGGAATGAGCGGGGGGGGGGGACACAGCAGGCAACCCTGGGCTCAAGCAGATTAGCGCTGTCTAGGTCAGCACATCTGAAGTTAAAGTCAGTCCTAAATGGGTCTTCAAACGCCCTCAAATGAAGCCGACAGACAGCGCTGACCTTTGCAAACTACTGTCTGCGATGGAGAGAAGTCGGGAAAAGAGACGGAGCCGCCGGAAAAAAAAACCCCGCCGCGGCTCCAGCTTCCTCTAATTTACTAACTTTTCAACTCTTCTTCGGAGTTTAGCAGAACTCTAGGGAGGCTAAATGAGAAGAAGAGTAGGTTCTGTTTTGACTCCCCCAACCCATCACACTCCCAATGTTTGCGATGTGTTTCAAAAATCTAGGTTGCTGCGAGAGTGGGAGTGGGAGAGCCGGGTGTTATTTGGAGCTCACAGGTTTTTTTTTCTTCCTTCCCCCTGCTCTGCGCAATTAAATTTAATGACACGAGCGCTTGTCTAAATAGTTTGAAGAGATTTAGATTCGCACACTGGCGAAATGAAAGCCAGCGAGGGCCAAGGTCGGAGGCCCGAGATGTCACATCTCTCCTCACGTTACATAATTTAATGACCCAGAGCGTCAGTTTGTCCCAAAGAGTCTCTGAATCAATTGAGATTTGAAGCAGGAGGAGGGAGAGAGAGAGAGAGAGAGAGACGAGGAAAAGGGGGAGGAAAGGCGATGATTGCCCGAAAAGAAAAAAAATGAATTTGGAATGTTTCTCATCTGTGCTCCGCTGCTAGACTCCATCACTCTGGCCTTTTAATTGGACGGTGAAGAAGTTATTTTTGGCCGCTCTGACCAATGGTTTGGCTTAAAATATGCCAGGATCATTTCTCACGTGTCAGAAAGACTCCCTCCTCACTGGGATGAGAAGCAAGGCGCCGCTCTGCCATAACCTCATCTTATCTCTCGGGTTTAACGAGGATGTTAGGAGGAGAGTCTTCGAGACGGAGACGGACGCTCGGCCGCTCTTCATAAATCTGGCCCGAGCGGGCGGTGCGTGAGTTATCTGTTTATGCTCGACATGCCTTGGCTGAGGGAATGGGTGTCAAGCGAGCAGGTGGGGCGGTCATCAATGGAGACAATTAAACACCTCGGAGGCACTCAGCCAAATCTTCCCTCGGTCCCTTGTTCCCTGTGTGTGTACCCTCCCTCACCCCCCCCCCCCCCCCCCCCGCTCTTCCTCTCCGCCCCCGTCTCTGACAGATGATAATTCAGTGGGAGCACAGGGTCACGGCCTGACAGGGAAGGGCATCATCAGCTGTGATAACCATCGCCGGACACAGACGGTCAACAACAAGTTGGCAGCTGAAAACAACAACAACAACAGACGTGGAAAGAACTTTTCAAAGGCACGCACACACACACACAGCTCCCCCGGGGGTGGTGGTGGGGGGGGGGGGGGTTTAGTCCCAACCTCAAACCCCACGGAGATCTTTTGGAGTGCGTGTGTCTGCATTAACGCTGAATCGGCGCATTGCAGATGAAGGGTGGCACGGGTACACTCCGTGATCCGGCCGAGGGACACTGCTTACTCATCCTAACTCGACTCCCCCTGTGCACAGCGAGAACCCATAGACACACAATGCGGCGGCGAGAGACAACAAAAAGCGTATCGCTGCCCGGTCGAGGTCAAACGGGTTCTCAGTTTCCCCCGGCATCGTCTCAAATACTCGCTAATTACAGGGAGTTGATGGGTATTATTGGAGCCTCTCTAATTGCCGGAAGATTCTAGAAGGACGGGAAAAAAAAATGTCTTGTGTCACTTGCACAACCTCAAAGGAGGGATTATAGTCCCAAACTGGAGTGGGGGGTGGTGGGGGGGTGTCACGGATGGGGATCGACTGTCAGCGCAGCTAATTATCCCCGTTGAAAAGAGCAAAGCTTCATTTCCCCGGACTTACGTCGAGGGGAATCATTTGTGGCGACCTCATCCCTGACTTCACGAGAAGAAACAGTAAATTCACAATATAACAACCCCCCCCCCCCCAATCACCCACCCCACCCCACCCCCTCTATTCTTCACAACTGTCTTCAGCCTGCCTCTCGTTTTGACGCCTAATTCCAGTGTTTTCATTTCAGAGGCACGAGCTTAATTCCAATGCATAATAGCGCATTACAAGGGGGAATCGGCGGCAGCGGCCCACTGACACGTGGGATAAACCGTGTAAGCTCCAGCAACCCCCCCCCCCCACCCCCCCCCCCCCCCCCCCCCACCGGCTCCAGTCGACACAGCTTCCACGACGGTTTTCACGTATTAGCTCATCTTTGAAGACGCTGCCACTCGTGTCTTTTTCCTGCAGCGTGAACCAAGTTCGGAGTGAATGCAACACACCAAGGTCAAAGCCGGGGCACTCGCGTGATCGATGCTAACGCGATTAGTGACACACCGGCGCTCAACCCGCAGGCTACGCAGGCGCTCCTGGAGGTGCTGGTAACGGGGGGGCTGCCTTTTCCCGTCACACCCAGCTGCATGTGAACCCGGGAGCAGACGTGTGTGCAGGTTAATGTGGAGCTGCCCATGGACCATAATCCATTTAAGACTGTAAACACGGAGGAGGGGGGGGAAAACATTTACTGTCATGCAGCACTTGCCACAGCCGCTACATCATCTCCCTGTCAGCAGCGTGCACACACACACACACACAAACACACACACTGCAGGCCTCTATGAAACCACTGCAGCTCCAGTCGTAGTGATCCTCACATCACCCTCAGGCTGCTTCCTTCTAATCAACCACAGTTACGAGACTCTCACTCTCTAATAAACAAGCTCATAAGATGTTTTTTCCCCACACCATATTTTCACCGACCCACATTTTGCAAAGGTGCACATCGATTTAAAAGCGTCACCTGGAAACTTTTCTGGCCACAGAACGAATGAAGAAGACGAGTGGAAAGTGTATGAGCTGCTGATTATGGGAGTAACAAAATAAATAAAAAAGATGGAGGATGGGGATTCAAATTGTTTTCTGCTCAGTAAATTGAGTTTGGAAAAAATCCACCCAGAACGGAAACATTTATTAATATAAGAAACAATGATAATGTAGCCTCGTGATATAGAGTTTCTGCATCACGTCCACAGCTCCGACAGTTTGGTGTTAATCCGCCGGCGGCCGTGCGAGGTAAATAAGGGCACACACAAGGTTAGAGACTTGTTTTAAAAAAAAAGTTGACATTGACGCACTCAGGTTCCCGGAGCCTTTGGACTCGGACTGCGTTGATTCGGAGGCTTCGTGTCCTGCTGCTCCCGTCGCGGCGTGCAGGTGACAGTGTAAGTCAATGTGATGCACGGTGCGTGGGTGGGAAGGGTTTGGATGTGACACCGAGAGAAATAGAGTGGGAAGAAGTTTCCGTTGCACTCACACACTCTCTCTCTCTCTCTCTCTCCCCTTCCCTGTTATGCAAACCCCCTCTTGTCACACTCCAGCGCTCTCAGACCTTAACTTCTATTATTAGAGGAGGGCTCTCCAGCTACCCGCCACTCCTCAGGATTCTCATCTGCGGCGGCCGCCACGGGCACTTGCCGCCAAAAATCCGCCATCCTCCTCTCAAACAGGGAAGCACAATCAAACATTTGAGTTGCCACTTTACTCCTGAAGGACAAAACACATCACAAATGCATGTTTTTTGTTTTTTTTGTCTATTCAGTCAGACGGAGACGACTTGAGGTCAATACAGCGCAAATATCAGCCCCCCCGACAGCCTGCTTTGTCGAAAAATGTCGACATCGATTTTTTTCCTAGTAGGAGTTGCTCATTCGACCTATATTTCCACAAGGATAAGAAGGTGAAGTGAATAATCAAGGTTGAGGGGAGACATGGGGGTTTGTAAAAAATGTGAATCTTTAAGAAGTGGTAAAAAATCTAAACTATTTGCAGCTGGTTTTTCTGCAGGTTTCATCTCATCTTATGAGTCATGTGACGCTGCCTGGACGACGTCACTGGCAGAAGCTTGATAAATAGATATAATAGATAGTTGTGATGATAATGGGTGTTGTGGTTATGGCAGAAGGGGCCAAACCACAACAAGCTTGTAAAAGGAACCATGGTGTTATCTGATCAATGCATATTGTATCATATATTATACTTTTCACACAGCTGTCATATGCATCTTTGATCAAACACACAGACACACACACACACACACACATGCAAATCTCAGCCAGACGCACAAGAAATAATAACCCCCGAAAGTTTCCTCCATAGCTGAACATCTCCCGGCAGCAGAACACTGCTACAAGACATCGTCAGGGTTATTAGTCTATTATTAGGAGCAGAGGCAGCCACCCCCCCCCCCCCCTCCCTCCCTCTCCCGTTCCTGCCGACACAGCGCTGTCATCATAGATGACTGGCTTCTAATTGGAGAGAGAGGAGGCCATATCCGTGTTTCACACGCTGCGAACGGCCGTCGAGTCGCGAGAATCCAAATTTTCAATTAAATAAGCCCCAAAATGCCAGCAATAACATTTCTCTGGGAGGTGGCAGGCTGATTACTCTGTGAGTCACACTGAGGCTTCTGCATAAACAGATGATTACCACAAGACATCTGGGGGGGGGGGGGGGGAACAAAGACGGACCCTCTCTTCTCCGTCTCTTTGCGCCTTGGCACCTACTTTTTTTATTGTTTTTAGATTTCTGCTCGCACTGGTTAAAGAAAGACTGGATAAAATAATATGCAAGCGCACACAACCGCACACAACTGCAAACACACATTCACACTCAGAGGCTCTCACACACAATAGCCTCACGCACACACTGGGAAAGTGGAGAAAAGGGAAAGTGAGGCAGCTGTGAAAACATTGCTGCTCGGTATCAGAAGAGTCTTGAGAGGAAATATGGTGCAATTTTTCTAACAGCTCTCGGCCTGTCAGGGTGAGTAAGGAGAGAACTGTCCGGTGGACCTTTACACTCTGCACACACACACACACACACACACACACACACACACACACACACACACATTGCACATACACTCCCACATTCAAAACCCTGGTGTCTAGGAGAGGGTGGTGGTCGATGCTTTCTGCCTAGTTTGAAGCAACTGGTTTTGGATTATTCCTGCCGCCTATTTTTTCAGGGGGAACCCATTAGTCCGTGGCCTCGTTCTCACTACAACATAAGAAAGGGATTTCATGCTAGAAATAGTGTGTGTGGGGGGGGGGGGACTTTGTATTTTTTGGCCCTTTTCGGACGCAGACATTCCACAATTAACTCGTCGTGTTCAACAAGACACACTCGGTCAAACATGTACAGTGTGCTCTGGTCCTGCTCTCCATGAGAATAGTAATGTTCAAGAAAATTCACACTAATTCACGAATCTGCCACCTGATCCAGAATGAAATGGGATTTTCTCTGACACACAACACGTCCCTACACCAAGTTTCGTGGTAATCCCACTCGTAGATTAAGAGTAATCTTTTAACGAACAAACAAAAGCAGATAACCTCTTTGGTTGAGGTTAAAATACAGATTTTATCAATAGCATCGCCAGAGACTGTTTCATTTAAAGTGTGTGTGTGTGTGTGTTTGTGTTAGTGTGTGTGTGTTTGTGTGTTCATGAAAATCAGACAGTGCATTTCATTAGGGGAAGTGCTCTCTGGATCTTAACTGTGCATTCTTTGTTCCTCGTTATTTTTTTGCCCCATCACATCATCAGCACTTCAGATTAAACAGACACAATCTACTGCCTGAGTACAAGGATACACACACACACACAAACACACACACACACACACACACACAAACACAATTAATCAAAAGGAAAATGGAAGAGTCTGCTCTGGTTGCGTAAACCTTGAGCAGAACACAATCGCGTCTGCACACTCCCACATTCGTCTCCGTCAGCGTCGCTCTATCCTCTTCCTCCTCCGTCACCTCTGCCAGAGGATGAACTCTGAGGCTCGCCGGCTTTCTGTCAAAGCCCGACAACACAAAAAGAAGCTTGCCGTCTTTATTCTCTCCGTCTCCCGGCGAAAAATATCTGTTTATTCCCAGAGACACTGTATATACTTTCACCTCTCTGCAGCCGGCTCTGACTCGCTACCCCCCCCCCCCACACACACACACACTCATTCCTCCTCAGACCTTTTATAAACAAAATGCTTTGTCCTCGTGCAGAGTTCAGCCCAAAGAATCCGGGTGTTGACAGCGCCGCTCTTTTTCAAGAAGAGATGAGGATTATGCCGCATGTATGCGCCGAGGTGGATTAAGACTCTGACGCTAATGAAAGGTCCTGACAGAGGAGCGTTTTGGGGAATTGGTCAGCGAGGCCTAAGCCCGGATAATGCATATAAGACCGAAATGAAATCACCAAACGCCGGGGTTAGGAATAATAATAATCATAACGATAAGGCCGAGGAGGGAGGGGAGAGAGAAAAGCGCAAACAATCAAGAAATGTCTGGAAAGTGCAATTTTTCACCCAGAAACCATCTGGTCCTGTGTGTTTTATAATCTGAGGTTGTTTCTGATTGAGATTAAACGTGGCTCAAGTCCCGAAAGTATTAAATTAATGAAGCCTCTATTGTTTTTATAAAAAGAAAGAGGATTTGAATAATGACTTAGTGGACAAGGTGAAGTTTGTGTGTGTGTGTGTGTGTGTATGCATAAACTATATATGTAAGTGCATGTGTGTGTCTCAATCTGCAATCACTCAGGGATTAAGATGGTTTATGCTGCACTGGTGTCACCTTGATTCTTTAATAAAATGTTTGTTCTTTATTTGAATTCTTGCTATTTTACATATTTAGCTATCTTTACATATATTGTCCTGTCACCTACATTACCCACAATGCATTTCAACCGCTGACATGTCATATGGAGAATCTGTCACGCTCCGCTAGTTGCAGCTGAAGAAGACTTACATTTTTCAAACTTGTATTTTTCAGTCGTGTTTTCCTGTCTGAACCCATCTGGCCTAAGAGAAAACCAACGGAGCCCGGATAAAGTTTTTATAACGTGTAGTTATTTACTTTCCCGAGACCCGTAGACAGACTTTGTCGGGTAAACTCGCTGGAGTTTCCCTTTAATTGGTTCATGACACACAACCGTGTAAGAGCGAATGGCATTTAAGCGAGCGGCAGTCCCGACATGAGACAACTACCCAAGGAGTCGTTGGAGAGCAAGTTCATCCCAACCACCATAACTGGATAATGACTGTAACTTGTTTCCCAGCGCAGTCGGTGAACCCAATCTGTCACTTCCAGGAGATTTTCAAATCCGTGCCGTACATTGTGTGTGGGCGGCCGGCTAAACAGTGCTGCTCCACACACACCGAGACACAATACAGTAGCCTGGTGCAACCAAAAGAAGCCCTCATGGTCTTTTTCTGATGCAAGATCCAAACGTACACACACTGGTGGTTTGCCAGAGGTAAGCCTCTTCCCAGTGGCGCCCCCCCCCCCCCCCCCCCCCCCCCCCCACAATCACACAAGCCCATTCACTCACGGTGAGTTAGAGGCGACACAATGTTCGCTGAGGCTGATCCCGGGGCGTTCACTTAAAGAGATGCTAAAGAGATTTTCATGTGTGTTTTAATCCTGTCCGGCACATATGTATCTATAAGTGTGTGTTTTGTGTGTGTGTGTGTGTTTGTGTGTGTGTGTGTGTGTGGGCATCGAGAGTGGATTTGCACATCATCTGGATTAAGATGCTCTGTTTTGTCAGACCATCGGTGGCGGGGGTGCATGTGGCCCGGGGTGTGGGTGGGTGGATGGGGGGGGGGGGGGGCTGCATCTTTTGTCATTATTTTAGCCTCTTTCTCTTTAAGCCTGATGTAAGTTGAAGTGTTGATGCGTGACGCTGTCGACTGAACGTGAAGAAGAGACAATGCCTCCTAGCTTCCTCCTCTCGTACATAAATGAACCCAAAACATCCGAGACACGGGTGGCGCCATCTTGAAAAATACCTAAAAATACCAATCTTTCATTCGACGTCCACTTTGACTATTTAGTTTGGTCCATGTCCCATTTACTAACATGGAGGAGGAGAGGTTTATGACCTATACTGCAGCATGTGTGAGCAACATGACGTGGCTTCACATTTGGGGAGCTAGCATGTCCTCCATCTTCATCTGAGCCTCACAGATCTTTACTCTGCAAACACAATGTGCACAAAAAAAAACACACAAGTAACCTGAGCTGAAAAAGAAAAGATAAGAAGCAATAAGAAGAGAGAGAGATTTGTGACTCCTGAAGAATTTCCTTTCAAACGACTCTTCCGTGTCCTCTGCTGATCAGGTGCTCATTAGTTAAACTCCATCCTTTGTGCCCTGAGGAGACACTTCTGTGACTTCAGCTCCACAGCCTCCTCTGAGGTGATTGCCTGAGAGTGAGCCGGCAGACAAGATAAATGCTATTGTTTTAGCCTGGGAGGTAGCCATTAGTCTGCGGGCGGGACGGCAAACATAAAGGCCAGGAAGCAAACACACTCTGCTACAGATTCACAGAACACAGGTGTGCCCCCCCCCGACCTACCCCACCCGCAATGCATTTGTTCAAGGGGTTAATCCCTCTGTAAACCCCCCCCCAGGGTGACAGGAAAACAACTCACCTGGCTTTATCCCTCCATCAAATCCCTCCACAACGTTTAGCTCCATTGTTTGGGTCCGGTGTCAAGTTACTGCCCTGCGATTATGTCCGCTGATGTGTTTTGGCTCTCGGGTGTTTTTTCTGTTGTGGTTTGAGCGGAAGCTTCTGTTTTTTTTTTTTTGTGACTGCCACTTTGTGCGCTCCTCATCCCTCACAGGAAGTTCGTGCTTATAGGTCCTCCGTCACCGGAGCAGGGCGAAGCTGAGCCGCAGCTTTGTGAAGGTGATTGCAGCGTTTCATGGGCTTTCAAAAGGGCAGCTGCCACGGTGAGCGGCGCACAAAGGATTGTTGTTTTTTTTCTTGTGTCTCCTTGTTTTGAGGCCTTGAGGTGGAGGAAACAAAAAAAATAGAAGCCAAATCCACACCTGGAGGCAGGGTGGGCCTCGACCTGCTGCGTGCTGCGTGCGGATGAATGCCCCCCGCCTTCACGACCAGGTGCAACCGAAAAATTACAAACAACGCAGAGGGAGGGATGGAGGGAGGGAGGGAGGCCGCCGGGGCGATGATGGAGGGAAACGCGGGTGGAATTTGTCAAGTCAAGGGCTCAGGTTGACGTGGCACTTCAATTACTGGTGCCAATGCATATTCATCCCAGCGTGAGCAGGGAAATGGCGCGTGGTGGCACCTCACCACCATCCCCACCCCACCCCACCCCCCCACCCCACTCCCCGAATAATTCCCCAGCTGTCAGCAGGGTTGTTTTATTTCTCGACGATGGATTTCCCTGCTCTGGCGTGTGGATGCTTACGGCATTTTTCATTTTCACCTTTAAATTCTTAAAGGGGAGAAAAGGATGACAGAGCAGGAAAAAAGGGGGAAAGGGAGTGATGATGCATTTATAAAGGACGTTTTCTTGTAGGAAATAAAAAAACATCTAAACACATTTGGCCTTTGCTTTGTGTCGCTCTATGCAGGTGCTACGTATGTGAGAATAAACCATTTTCAGTGTGAGAGAAGCGAGGCGGCACAATAGCGAGACACACGCTACAGCCTTTAAATGGGTCAACAATGCATAAGAAAAGCAGCTTCACGCTCACAAGAGAGAAGCAGGGAGAGTGCAAATATTAGCACCACACACACACACACACACACACACACTCAAACACACACACACACACACGCACACAAACACAGATATTCCTCCTCTTAATGCACACCCCGAGTGGTGGGGGAAAGGTTCAGCGTGAGGTGTCTTGAAGGGTGAGCTCTCTCGGCCTTCATAAAACATGGATGGTGCTAATGCTGACCATTATGTGGATTTTATGAAACCGGTTCGATGGACTAAATGGACAGGAAAAAGAAAGTCTCTCAGAAAATGCATTCAGTCAGTCGCACACTCGGACCAAATCTTTTTTTTTTTACATCTGAGTGAAGCATAGAGAGATTGTCCAGGGTAAGTAAAAATAATGAGCGTCCTTTCTCCAGCTGAAATAGGGAGAAAAGAATATATATATAAGCATATCTGCTTTCGGAAGCTTCTTTTCACTGATGCATATATGACCCTGAGTAATTGTGTCCATGAGCGGGGGTCCTTTGAAAATCTCTGAGCCGAGAGGAAAGAAGAAGAAGAGGAAATAATGAAATTCCTCAGCTCGGGGGGGGAACTTAGGAGGATATTGTCCCTCCAGGTGAATGGAGGGTGCACATGTTGTGCAGGCGGGCGTACAGCTGGGTTTTGTGAGTGCTCATGTGTGCGTCAAAGCCTGCTCTGTTTGTTTGGAAATGTGTGTCTGTGTGTGAGATGAAACCTTCCAGCGTCACGGTGTCAAAGGTCACATTACGTGCCACTCGGAGACCTTTTAACATGGCTCCTGCCGCAGGGCCGGACAGAGATGGCCCCCTTTTCTATAAAAGCGTGTTAGCTTTTCATTTCAATCCCCTCCATCTCTTTATCCTCTCCCCCCCCCCCCCCCCCCCCCCCCCCCCTCCCTCACTTCCCTCCCTCCATATGAGACACATTAACTGTGTCCTCAAAGAAAAGAAAAAAGGCGAGTGAGGGGAGGGAGCGGGAGGATAATCCCCCCCTTCTGCCATTGTTACATGCTTTCATCTATTTTTATAAGACGAAGAGCGAGGGAGCGGAGGGGCAAAA
>NW_026519007.1:0-19227 GCF_947347685.1 Pleuronectes platessa
TGCAGTGCAGGATGATACAGACCTCGTCTCCAGAGGACGAGGGATTCTCGGCCATCCTTGAATATCAACTCATATTAGAGATTAGAGACGTTACACCGAATAAGGACTGATTTGAGGTCAGCCTTGTGCTCACTTCAGTCTTCTCCCAAAGACACAATTGATTTCTCAGTGACTAAGAAAACATTTGTTCTCGTTTGCAACATTAAAACTACATCAGGCGGCAGCATTAGCCGGTGTGGACCTCAGCGTCCCCTCCTCTGGGACGTGTGGACTCTCCTCCTGCATGGCAGCTGTTCTTTATGCTCATAGAGCCGGCAGTTGTCTTTAGCAACAGTTCCCCTCGTGAATCCCCCCGGGTGATTTGCACTAATGCCGTGTGCAGGTGTGTGACCGAGGAACCGACTCAAAGGTCACATCGCCGGCTTGTGTACACAACTCGCCTCCGCCAGTTGATTCATGTCGTGGCCGCGGCTGCTTCCGGTGACAGATGCTGCTCGGAGCCGGGAGCGATGGAGGCTGCGACTGACAGTCACTGTCCTGGGGGGAGGGGGAGCCTTTTCAAAGGTTTCTATACTAGTTGATATTTGCTTTATTGTATTTGCTCCATAATACCTAGTTGATATTTGCCCTAAGACACTATTACTTCTGTTAAAGATGATGTCGTAAAAGTCACTGCATGCCCATATTTGCCATAGGCAGCGTTTCCCCCTGAGGAGAGAAAGGCAGAGGGAAGAATGTTCATCACTTGTGTTTGCTCCTTTTAATACTGTTTCATGGTATTTTACCTCCACCAATGAAGTTATGTTTTCAGCTGTATTACACAGAAACAAACTCAACCTATATCCTTTGTTATTCTGAGCAGGGGGGGGGGAGTCATGACCCGGGGAAGAACCATTTAAATCCAGGTGTGGAACAGGATCAGGGGCGGATCCAGAGATTAGCATTTTCGCTGATTTCTCTGGGAATAATTCATGGTTCCTTGATGGAAGGAAACTGAGGGGCTGATACGTGTGAGTCACTGCAGTGTAATCAGTGGATTAGATGCATAGAAGGGCACTGAAGATGTGTTATTTTTGTTTCTTATTACTATTTACTGATTATGTACCTTTACAAGCTCTTCAACTGACATTGGGAAATCAAATAAAGCTCCACAACGCTCCCGGGGGGAAAGTATTTTTCACAGGTAGAGAAGCTGATTTTGAAATTTGGTCCATCGGTCATATGAGGTATCGACAAATTACAACGGGTGATTTTTGCAGTTGGAGATAGACGGGGATCCAGAATAATAGGATTTTATGGGTTTTATATGTTTCAGGATCAGAGGTTTAAAGTGAATTTAGCTTCAGAAAGTTCAAAAGTATGAAGGGAGGTTACAGGCGCTGTCCAAGGTGCTGATCCTGTGACTGTGCTCACAAACGACAGAATTACCGACAGAGGCCAGATGTCAAAATATTCCCTAAGACCCCCCCCCCCCCCCCCCCCATGTGCCTGAGCTACGACTGTAAGAACGATTTAGAAAACCCTCCCAAAAAATACACTCTTCACTTAAGCTCCTTAATTGAGTCGGAGACGGTTCTGAAAATGTCTCCTCACTTTCCTGAGCCGTGGAGGGAGCAGAGAAAAAGGCATTGAGCCGCAACAATGCATCGAGTGTTCTTTCTGAATCACCAGCCTTTCCCATGAGTGGCACTCGATATTACCAGTAATCAAAAGGGCCTGGAACTGGTCTGAACATGTATCCACTCTGGACAGACTGCAACTTGGAGCCCATCGAGTTATCAATGACGTCTGTGAATATCTCTTGTGGTGAGAGTAACTTCCTGTTGGCCTCAAGAACACATCCACCTTATGGAGCATTAAAGCACTTCAGGCAGGATATAGATATACATATATGTTTTTTTAATGTATTAACAGAAGTGCAACTGCTTGATGCTAATTCTGCCACGTTTCACTGCCAACACTTATTCCATCGATCAAACGGCGTCTCTCGTTTCCTGCTCTCGTCTTTTTCCTATCCGGTTACTGTTAAGTAACTGTTTATGTAATAATTCCTTTATGATAAAAGCACTTTAATGTTGAGGCAGGGGAAGTGTGAGTAATGCCAGAGGTCGACTAAATTAAATCCTACTTGTTTTCGAGGATGTTCGTTGTCCTCAAACACTGAGTTGAAGTTTTTTGCACAGAAGAGACATGATTTTGTGTCATCTTCAAATCACACAGATAACTGGTGGCTGTGGCTCGGGAGGTACAGAGGGTTGCCCACTAACTAGACACAGTCCGTGCGTTTGATCCCTAGCGGTTGGGGCGAACTCCCTTCTGAAGTGTCCATGGGCAAGATCTTGAACTCCAAATTGCCTCTAATGGCTGCAGTGTATGAACTGTGTCTCAGAGAAGGAGCTGTGTGTATGAATGTGTGTGTGTGAACGGGTGAATGTGAGTTGTACAGTAAATCTCTGAGTGGTCGTTAAGACTGGAAACGCTCCATTTAAACACGGTCAATTCACCATTAAACTGAAATAAGAGCCACAAACTGTTGATTTAGCTGCTGTACACTTTCACTAATGTGTTTTTTTCCACCATGTTACAAATCAACGAGACTGTTTGTATGTTCAGACATTAATTCCATGGAGTCGGGTTAAACGCGGCCTACAGTTAAATATATGAAAACATGCAATTAGACAAGGTGCCGCTCGGCAAATTGAGTCAGACGCTTTTACACAAACACAGAAGACCAGTTTTCCACCCAGTTTACCCACGAGTGAGTGACCGCGGATTATCACTGGTACCACAGTCCCCCAGCACCGTCTGCGCATCACAACAGGTTAAATCAAAGCGACAAATACTTAATGATAAGAGCAAAGCGGACGGGAAGAATGGAAGGAGACAGAGTAATCCTCTCAGATGGAGTCGGCCGTGTCTGCGTGTCAGGTTTCCTCTTCCCTGCAATTCCTCAGATTCTAAATAAAAAAGCCAAAGGGGAAGGAGCAGTGATTGGTGTGTAGGGTGCAGAGAGAAAGGTAAACACACACTCGCCCCAGTCGGAGAGAACTTCCTTCTTAGCGGGGTAAGACCAAACACATGGACAGCGACACGTTCGGCTCCGTTACCCCAATAAATTGTTGTTGACACTGCCTTCTAGAGAAGTGTGTTAGTGCATTAGCACTGCAGCCCTTAACCAGAGAAGCCTCCTCTCCTCCCCGTCAGCGGCGGAGTGTGGGAGTCTCAGGTTTTACATCTTAAAAGCTGCGGTGATGGTTTTATATTTTTGTCTTCTCGTTGTTTTATGAGGAACCGTCTGGTGTATTTGCACTTTACAGCAAGAGGTCAAATTACGACCCAGAGTCCTCCGACCCCCCCGAGTCTCCACCTGCTGGAAGAAAAAAATGAAATAAAGTTCTCCCATGGCTCCTGCACAGGTAAAAGTATTACTGGGTCACTGCTGCTCAAATCAATACCGGTTTACGGCCTTGATATATTGAGTTGGCGTTGCTGAAAATGGGAAACCAATGGCTTCATTCAAGCGAATTCATATTTTTGGGGGAGAATGGATTCGGCACGCCGGTGGCTGTCTCCCTGAATAACTTATTGCCCGGGCTTTGAAAGAGAACCCGTGGACCATTTCACAAAAGGCTCCTCGTGCTGCAAACATCATTTCACAGCAAAAAAGAGAGGCCGGGGGGGGGGGGGGGGGCAGAACCCGGACCCACCCGGCTGAGGTGCCGCTGATCAGAAGGACCCAGCCTCGGGCACCTGTCGAGGTTTGAGGGGGAGTCTTCACGACGTCTTCGACCCCGTCACTCTCCGGCGCTCCTGGTGATTTTGGAGTTAAACCGTTATTGTCATCAATACAACAATTATCTCTTTGGTCTTTTATTTTCTTAATCTATGTAGACAGCACTTTCTAATTGGGATTTTGTCAGTAGAGCTTTGAAGAATACACGTGGGTGATGTTGTTTTGAGAGCAGCTGTCATTTTTACAAAGATTCAGGAGTTTTATCATAAAATCAACCTCTGCCTGTTTGAGAGATTTACAAAAAGTAATAAAATATAAATGGAAGCAAAGTTTGTGTCGAGTAAAGTTCTTCACTCAAATATAAGTTCAAACCCAAGCCAAGGTAACAAGGCTGCACGGAGCGGCCACTGGGAGCCAAGTGACTGATAAGTGTGATCGATTATATGAACCTTCCACATTGGGTTTGAGTGGTGTGATAAATATGATCCCAGTATAAGGATGGTCTCTTCCCTCCTCAACACTTGGATGCACACTGGCCTGCATGATAAACGCTGTGTAATGAGACCGGCCATCACAGCCCATTTGAACCAGAGCAGTTTAATCTGGCCGACGAGCTCCATTACACAGCTAATCATGAAGGTCAAATAAGTGTTTTTAACGAAGTGGCAAGAAAATAAGATCTATACACGCAACATGTTTACCCATTCTGAACACACACACACACACACACACACAGACACACACCCAGATGTTTGGACTGAACTATGCATTATGCAGCATTGAGTCTTTAAGGTAGTTGAGTGTAAAGCAAAGGTATGGAAGCTTGTTTCTGCCAGTGCAAGACAAACAAATATGAAATTGAAAAATCTAAATAATTTAATTAGGTCATGATTATGAGACGGTGAGTTATTTTTTTGAGATATTAAATCGTTATCTTTTAGATAAAAAGTTATATTGACATTCTAACTCCTTAGTTTGAGTTAGGCTACTAAGTCGTTAGTTAAAGCTGTAACACAGGCAACCTGGTAAAGAGGCTCTTTAAAAATACGTGTAAGACGCGTAAGACACTATGAGATTCTAACTCGTTATTTATTCTAACTTGTTTATTTTGAGATCTTAAATTGTTATTTAGGGGATTCGAACTTTTTTTACGATGCTAACTCGTTATTTTGAAATACAAAGTCGTTGCTTTGCGTTAAGTTAGTATCTCAAAATCAGTATCTAAAAAAACCTGACTCGTTATTTTGAGATAGCAGTCAAGTCATTAGAAAGTCGTAACTTCTTAAAATCATAATTTCGAGATGCTAATCCAGTATCTTGTCATTATGTTTAAGTTTGTGAGTCGTTATTACGATGAAAGTTTGTCATTATATAATTGACTTGCAGGGTCTTTTGTATCCGAGTGGTGTCTTCGGGCTTCCGTACAAAAGGTGAACCGAGTTGAAGCATCTTTTCATTTGCGGATAACAAATCATTTCGAGTTTCGCAGCTCAATCTGCTCCGATGATGAAATACTTGACTTCTTGATAAAGTGGACGAGCTCGGGCCAGCTGCCGTTTGAAATCACACGCATGTAATACGAGCGAGAAGCGAGAGGATCTTTATTTAAAAAAAAGAAATAACTCTACAGAAATAAATCGGCTTAATGGACAGAATTAGAGGGGTTTGGGTCCAGGGTGGGATTAAGGGCAAAATTGTGTGAAATAAAAAGAGCGAGTGATCAGGAAATGACTGTGCGTCTGTCTGGAGGGAGGGAGGGAGAGAGAGAGAGCGAGAGAGGGAGGGATACCGAGAGAGAGAGAGAGAGGGAGGGAGAGAGAGAGAGGTGACGGAGGAGCACATTTTCATCCAAACCTCCGTCTCCTCCAGAGCCGGATCCGCTCCTCTACGCAGCGCAGCTCCCCATTGTTCAAACTGGGAGGTGGACACAAAAATACCACTCGGCTTTGTGAGTCATTTTGTGTGTGTGTGTGTGTGTGTGTGTGTGTGTGTTGGCTTTTTGAGGCTTTTTTAAAAAATTTTTTGAATTTCCAACCTCCCCTCCCTCCCTCCTCCCATCCCTCTCTCTCTCTCTCTCTCTCTCTCTCTCTCTCTCTCTCTCTCTCTCTCTCTCTCTCTCTCTCTCTCTCTCTCTCTCTCTCTCTCTCTCTCCTCTCTCCGGTGCTCGGTTCCCTCCGCCGCTGTATTCACTGTCAACTTCTCCCGATCTCTCCTCTCAGACTTGGGGGCTGCATCATGAGTAGTTGGGGGGCGCCTCTCCATCGCCTGCTGCTGCTGCCTCTGGAATGGTGGGGATTACACGGCCGGGAGGACGCGCGGAGCATGTGAACGCCGATGGAGTTTGGGATTTATTGCGAAATAAGGGAAAGATGACCGTCTTCTCGCTGTGCTTGCTCCTGTGCGCGGATCTGCTGGATTTCGCCGTCGGTGAGTCTGACCCTGTGCACATCCACACATCTCTCTCTCTCTCTCTCTCTCTCCCGACCCCCCCGAACCCCCAGACCCAAACGCGCGCACGCAGCGGGGGTGCTGGTGGTGGTGGTGGTGGTGTGGGGGGGGGGGGGGGCAAGATGTGCAGCCACATCCGATGCATGCGTGCGTGTGCGCAACAATGTCCCAACTGTCAAGTGCGCGTTGAGTGATTCAGGTGTGACAGTGTAATACTAAGTGGCCATTAAACAGGACAGCCAGATGGAGGCGATCGGTGTTTGTGCTCGCCTCATGCCAACTTTACCCCCCCCCCCCCCCCACCACCTCCTCATCCCCCCCCCCCCTCTCTCTCTCTCACCCTCTCTCTCTCTCTCTCTCTCTCTCTGTGCCAAAGAGGAGTCGTGGAGGGGGATCAATGAATAATGGTGGGATTCAGTCACTGCTCGAGGTGCGGTGGTGGTGGTGAGGATGGGGATGTAGAGAGGAGGTGTTGCAGGAGGCCTCGTTATCTCTTATTTTACATGTTTCTATTAAAGTCCTAAATCCATCTTCTTTTATGTACGCCCCTGCATGCAACGTACATATTTGTTTAAGGCTATTGCAGCGTGTGGCTTGTGAGCAGGCTCGGAGCGCACCGGTCATCCTGGCGCACATCTCCAGTTTGCGCCAGAGCTCAACAGATATGAAAGTTGCAGCCGACACCACAGTGCGTCTTCCCCCCCCCCCTTTACAATGCAGATTTCTGTCTTGTGTGCACGGTGTCCTCCGCGCTGCGGTGGCGTCCGTGTCGTCTTCTCTGTCCCCCCGCACCCCCCCCCCCCCCACCCCATCCCTGTCCCCCGCGTTTGGATGAGCGTTGCAACAAACACTCATCCTCTCGAACTCCTCTACATCCTGGTGGTGAAGTGCTCTCTACACCTTCATGCTGTTCTCCTGAGTCTCCCTCCTTCCTTTTCCTTTTTTTTCACATTTCTCTCTGTGCTGGGTTGTTACTGCAAATCCGAGCCAGACACAATCATCACCCACATTTGCAACACATCAGGAGCTGGTGGGAGAGACGCACGCACGTCACCTCCCTGTTCTGATGCTGCTCGTCCTCACACATGGTCCCTGTGGCATTCTGCAGGGGCTCACTGCTGCTGCTGCTCTCTCCACGCGCTGTCACATCATTAGAGAGCTGGCAATACAAGACTGCATCGCCAGCACTTGGTCCTCATCTCTGGGCAGGAGGTGGCCGGTGAGTGTGAGCAGGGGCTGCTCCTCCTCCTCGTGCAGCTGGAGCTCCTGCTCACACTTCTTGAAAGGAGTCCAGACGAGAGTTCACTCCTTCCTGCAGCATCAGAGCGGCACGCCTCCCCCGGAGCATCTACCCGCTAACC
This sequence comes from Pleuronectes platessa, assembly GCF_947347685.1. Classification (NCBI taxonomy): domain Eukaryota; kingdom Metazoa; phylum Chordata; class Actinopteri; order Pleuronectiformes; family Pleuronectidae; genus Pleuronectes; species Pleuronectes platessa. The sequence goes on from NW_026519007.1 coordinate 7,543, forward strand.
TTTGTCTGTTTGCTGTGGATTTAGTAGTTCTGTAGTGTTCCTGACCTTCGCCGACCCATATAGGAAATCATTATTTCAGTTGGGCTTAACATGAAGTTGTTATAAAAACCGCCTGTGGGTCAGCCTCGCTCAGATTAAGCTTGGACCCCCACACTGGCTTTGCACGGTGGAGAGTAGTTTGGTCCTCTGCCTCCTTGATGCAGCCGTGCTCATTTTGAAATGTTACAAACAGTTGAGACGGCCGGTGGTTTCATTATTCACTGCAGCGGAGGGACTGGGAGATGGTCCACGCTGCAGGTCCCATTGATCGGCATGTAAACAAACTGGGAGAGGTTGGATATAACAAGGCCCCCGTTGGCAGGACGTGAGCCGGAGTGACTCGCACGGTTGTTGTTGGCTTTTGTTGCCACTTCTGTTCAAGTCAAGGCACATCTTTGCTGTGGATCGACCCCCAGGATGCCACCTTTACTGTCAGTCCCCCCACCCCCCCCCTCCCCCTAGCCCCCCGAGTGGTTTTCTTTATATAAACCGATGCTCTGCTATCACCTTCAAGTCACAGCAATATCACCCTGTGTGTTCTAACAGGGTTTTTTCCTGTTTCAGTGTGTGAGCCAATCTTTGATTTTGATTCCCAAAGAGAGGGCGGGGCAACATATAGATTTACTTTAACATTCAAAAAAGGGAGGGGGGGGGGGGGCTAGGGAATCGTCCCCTAGGAGTTGGGAAACAACTCCCTACGTCATCAGCAGCCAAATTATGTTTTTATATTAATAACCGTTATCAACCAACCTTATAACAGTGACTCATCTGACACCTGCAGGACACATGGGACACATCGATCTATTGGTCAACGTGACTCGTTTCTCTCACTCAGACGGTTCACACGCTTGTTCTTGTTTTGACGGCGTGAAAAGCGATTTTTCCCGAAACTCTTGTCCCAGCGAATTGATCACACTTTCATTTGCCACCTGCATTAAACTAAGATAGTTTAAAAAAAGAAATTCATGGTTATTTTGCGAGATTTCATTCGGGAATTTCCATTGACCCCTTGTGTTTTGAGCCGGGTCCTGAATACTCTACAGCTGAAGGTGTTTGAATGACCACTACCCCTACATGACATGGAGGAATGGGACAACACTGCCCCTTCAAGGCCACGTGCAAAACAAAGGGCTAGGACCAAGTGGCAGGGTCAGAGTCTGAATTGGGGAAAGGAACTAAAACTGTAGGATAAACGTTTCCAGACATGTCATCTAAAGGATAACACACATTTTAAAAACAAGTATAAATGTTGCACCTCAGAAAAGCACCTTCATCTTCTCTATCTCCCTTCACGTGTGTGTCCAGGTTCACAACCTGCAGCTGTGGCTTCAGCCTCCACTGCACTCGTTACGTCTGATTGACTTTTGCAGCATCACTGCAGACAAACCATTATGAGCATTGATCTCACTGGAGTGCTCCGGCCTGTAGGTCAAACATTCAGATATAGAAATCGAGTCCAAAGAAAGTTAACGAGCATCAGCCCCTGAATCGACTTAGATCACATTAGGATCTACAGAACTTTGGAAGATAACAGAATGCACCCACCTGCATCTCTACAGATCAATATTCAACATGTTAACGTCTTCATTCTGATAAAAATCAAAGTGTGAAGGTGATATCTTGACGTTTTACAGGCGGTTATGTGTCAGACCTTTCCCAGGCTAAGACAGGAACCATGTGTTTGCTGGATGACTGGCAGCCTTGAGGAATCAATGTGCTGATAGATGATTTTCTTGCTTTTTGACAGAATCCACTGGCGTATTTCAGTTTAAACCAAACATGGAGCCCCAGTTGTCTAATTGGAAAGATTTAAAATGAATGTATATATTTATTGTCTAGACAAACCAGGTCAAAGCAGCCCCGTGACCTTGAATGTGTCATATAAATCTTCACATAAAAATAAAAGATGCCAGATTTGTCAATCAGGGAGAGTGCACAGTTAATATTTGTTTACTTTCCTCTTCAAAGCTGTAATATCGCACATTGACAGTTGTGAATTGCAATGAAAGGTGCATGTTTTAAAAAGCACTTTCCTGTAAATACTAAAACAATCATCATGTCATATCAAGCGAGTCAACAAAGGACAAAACGTTTCTTTCATTTCCACCAAATCGCACCAAACTCCCTCAAACACATCAGTCAGATCCATGAATTACCTCCTGGGAGAAACGGGGAGAAAAAGGTCAACAAATGCAATCACACAATGTAAAAGAGCAGTAAAAAAAAAAAGAAAAGGAGGAATCCGCCTCTTCGTCCGGATCCCTGCCAAAATGGAATGGGTTTTTATCTTGGCCCGGGTCCCGTCCTCCCACCAAGAAATCTGCTCCGGCCTCGTGGTGATAAACAAACGGACAGGGCTGAAATCATCCCCTCTGCCGTGAAGGAGATAAACCGGCAGCTGTGATCATCTGATGTCTTGATACTGAAATGCATCAAATAGAATAGAGAGTTTAAAGTTCACTGTTGATTCCTAATGATGATGATCCATAATAACCTGATCTGTGTCGCACTTTTCAAACAATATTAAATTGACAATCAGGTTAAAGCAGGTAACGGAAGATCTCTTCTGGCAGATTGTTCCGAAGTGGAAAAACTCTGTGACTCCTCTAGTTTTCAGCCTAGATTGTGAAACCGGCTTCACAGAGGATCTCAGACTGATTCCTGGCTTTCGATGATCTTGAAACCAATCCTAGAACAAGCAGGCAGCCGGTGCACAGGCGCTAACACAGGGATGATGTGGTTTCACCTGTTGGATTGAGTTGTAGACCGAACAGCAGAGTTCTGGACTGACTCTGCACTCTGAGGGAAACAAGGGCGTGAGCTCAAAGATTCAACCTCGGCTAAATGATACAAATGATTCGTGGGGGAGGTATTCATTTAATTTAATGGGAATTGAAATGAACAAACAGTTTTTAATTTCCTGGCTCTGAGTTATAAAAATAACTAAATTTATCCTCTACACCCCCGTTTGTGACCTCTCATGGAAGTTGGTGCATGTTGTTTTTTTGATCAGTGCCGTGTGAGGTGGTTTGATTGATTGTCTTTGTGCTCATGAGCCTCCAGGAACAAAGAGGAGGAAACTTTGTAATGACAGAGGGACTCAGTTCCTCCTCTCCCTGTTATAGAGCGTCTCTCAGGGAGGAACAGACTCGCTTCACTGAGCTTCACTGAGATTTCTTTAAGAGATTAAGAACTAAAGATTGGAGTGTTCAGAAATTGAATTGAAATTATATTAAATTGCAGCTTTTTGGAAGATTTTTTTCTTTTTATTTCTTGCTGCTTGGCAGAGCAGTTGGGTTGATTTTTGTGTTTCACTGTCGCACAGATCATTTTTTACAAGATCAGTCGCACCTCATTCAAATCAAAGTACCTCTAATGCTGTCTCACATTTCCTGTTTCAAGCTGTGGCTGGAGTGACGCACTGCAGAATTAGATCCTGCACGATTATGAGTGAGAATAACAGGTTTTGTTTTATTGAAAGCTACATGAATAATATCCCTTCGTGTTTACTCGGTGCAATCAATCCTGCATCTCCCCTCTGATAGCTATGCATCTCGTTTTTTTTTTATGTTTCCACATTCTGTTTTGCAGGGAATGAAATCGTTTTGCAGCCTTTGTGTGTTCTGGGCTAAATGCAAATGTCAGGTGGGGGGGGGGGGGGGGGGGGGGGGGGGGGGACGGCTGCATCGGGGGTTCAAAGAGCCACGCGGCAAATCTGAAGGTGCTGTGATTTCATGTAGATTAGGAAATGGAACGGGCGGCTGCTGGTGATTCGCTGCCGGTCCAGTCGGGTTGGAATATGAGAGGATAAGGAGTAAAATAATCAACGTTTCATGGACTCATGTTCCCCGGGTCAGAGGTCAGAGAGAAGCCGAGCATTATGGAAAAAGACTTAAACAGCACACACACACACACACACACACACACACACACAGACACACACACACACACAGTCAGACAGAAAAGCTGTAAACATAGTGATATTACAGCGACAGGTGGGAGTGGGACTGATCTAACCGTGACACGGCATGTCCGCTGCTGACGTCCTGCAGGCTATATATGTTTGAACCTGCCACGGGTTCAAATCCCTCACGTCACGTCTTGCCTGCACAGTGTTCGACGCTGTGGACGAGCGGATCACAGCGTTACTGAGGGATCTGACCGGCCCTGGATCGCCTGTTAGATCTGATGGTGTCTGCAGCGACGGCTGGTCCTCGCTTCCAGGAAGTGAGAGGAGATATCACCTGGGAAGTGGTTCGTGGTTATGCGGCTATCTGACAATCAGCGGGCGACGCATCAGCGCTGCAGCTCTCAGCTGTTATATAAAATGATTATTCTCAGATTAGGAGCCGTCGCCATTGTTCGTGTTTGGCTGTTGTTCGCCTGGTCGTCCATTGTGACTCTTTAAAAACATCTTTTTATATATGTGCACTTTCTTCTTCCTGCAGGAGCTGCTTTTACAGTGTGTAGTGTAAACAGCAGGAGGTCACTGTGAAAGAACAATACAGCTGTGTGATTTATTCAAAGATTTATTACATAACTGTGTATTTTAAATACTATTTTTGACTCACCTAGAAAAACCTTTGCTCAATATACTGTAGACTGGTGACAGGTTGATGCCAATACAGATATTAGGGAGTAAAACATGTCCAATACATACATATTCAAAGAAATGTATATATCTAATAACATTTAGCAATTACTATTATGGTTCGATATTTTACAGTTTGACCTTAAAGAAAAGACAAATAAAACCAAATATATGAAGAACTTGATTTAAAATAAACAGATTTTGCAAAGTGTAAACATAAATACACATCTCTGCATTGTAAACCTCTTTGTAACATTTGTAAATATTGTATTTATCATTGTAAACATTATAATATTAATAATTATTCTGCAAAATAAAAGAAAACAAACTCGGTTAACGTTCTATCTGTGAAAGGTTCATATCGGTAGTTTGTTTATTGGCAAACCGATGAATCATCTCTAATAAACAGAGAAGTTGTGTTGTGCTAAAGTGAGAAAGTCAGGATCCCTTTTGTCTTGAGTCTCTATTTAGTATTCCACTGATGTCTCAGTAACAAAGGGGCCATTATTCCACACAGTGAGGTGTGTGTTTGCTGTTTGTCCCCCAAAAATATGACGTTAATTGCTTTGTGGGCGGCAAAGAGAGCACAGCCGACTTGGACCCAATGAGCAGGACATAAAAACCTGCTCTACATCTGTGGTTGACCTCTTCCACTCACTGAGCGCCTTGACCGGAATAAAGGCAGCAATCACAGCCCGTGTGTGGGGAGCAATCCTACGTGAAGGTGGCTGGACGTCATCTAATAAGTTTGTTTGAAGAAGAAGAAGAAGAAAAGTAGAAGAAGAAGAAGAAGAAAAGAATAATCCAGGACTTCTGTAGAAACCATGTGTACAGCTACCTTCTCCTTCAGTGATCACCGTCAATTAAAGCCTAATTCCTCTACCACTTACCTTTAGTCTGGATCTTTTGTAACTTAAAATCCCATTTAACGTGATGAAAGAGCCGTTTTAAAACCTGAAACATGTCGCTGACCCAGAAACCAGACCTTTCATGTCGAAGGGCTTCGACCACACGTTGGACCTCCGAGCTCAAAGTGAAACGGCTGATAATGAAAAATCAAAATGACCAGAAAAGGTGTTGGTGGCACCATGTGGTCTCTCTAGTGCAGAGGAATACTGACGTTCATCATCTGCTCCTTCAGAACAGGAGTGTTTTCTTTACTTTAATTTCTGAGTGCTGCTTAATATGGTGATGGGAGATAATTACAAGAGGGATTTAGTCGAATCTAGATTTGATTGTATTGCAAAAAAAACAAAAAAAACAGGTGGGCGTGGTGGAGGAGCTCAGAGCAGTGTGGAGCTGTGGAGGACGGTTGGCCTCCAGTGGTACTGGGCCTCATCCAGTGGATAGTCGGTGAGGGATTCGTAGAACCAGCCACCACGATACCGGCTCTGTCCCTCAACCAGGAGGCGCTGTGGAGTCGACCTGTGTGTCTAATGAAGGGCCTTGTGTAAAATACAAAACTTATATTTTGTTGATTCACCCATATCTGGAGAAGGTGTCTCCACCCACGTCCTGTTCTCTGTCGGCTTTCAAATGCAAAACCGTTTCCTGTTCCCTCAGGTCTTTGGCTGATTTTGTGTATTGAGTCTATTTGTGGTGCGTGTGTCTCGTTCAGCTGCTGTGATTGGCCGTGGGAGGGTTGCACGTGTGATTGGTTCGCGTGCGGCTGCATTTGATGAATGCTTCACTTTCATAATATTCTTGGATTTCTCATTGTTTTGTGAACGCCTCAACAGCTGTTTGTATATAGTGTCTCAGTGTGAAGCACGTCGAGTCCATTCATCAAGAGAAATACACAAAAGGTTTAATATTTATCATTGTGATGCTCGAGCACAGTGAGGAGGAATAACACATAATCCATCGACCTCAGATCTGTGGTTTCAGTTTAAAACCAAAACCTTTACTCAGGAGTGAAAAAACCTTTCAAGAACTATAGATTGGAGTGTTAGTCTTTAAACCTAAAATAAATAATAATATGATATTTATCCATATAGAAAGATAAGAGTTCTCTTAGTGGTATCCTCTCTATCCGAAGCTGGAGTTGTGCTGGAGTCATTTCCAGATTTTTTTTAGGACTAAAGTCATTTCATCATGTAGAAGTTCATCAAGTTTGGAGAAGATAAAACCAGACAAAGAGACGACACACGTTAATGGTGATTTAGGTGAACAAGTCATCGAACAAGTCAGTGAACAAGTCAGTGAACAAGTCAGTGAACAAGTCAGTGAACTAGTCAGTGAACACCTTGAACACTAAACTATACAAAGAGAAAGCAGTAGAACACTTTCACTTACCAGAGCTTTCATCATCATCATCATCATCATCATCATCATCATCTCTGGTTGTGACAGCATCATGATTCTCCACCAGCCACAGACCTGAGAACTGCTCCTCCTCACAAAGTGAATGGATTCATTAGAGTGAACAGAAACAGAATCAGGTTTAAATCCATGTTCATCCAGAGATGAACAAAATTACAGATGACTTTTATAGGAGTTTGTTCAATGTTCATATTCTGACCCTTTGTAGAATCGAGCGTAATATATTTGACCTCATTCTGAAATTGGAACCATCCATCCATCCAGTCGTAACAAATGGGTGATTCATATTGATATTGTTCACAGAGATAATACAAAATAACTCTATTTCTTCTAAAACAAGAGAATTTTTTTTAATTTAACATTTAACCTGTTTTTCTGTCGAACTAACATTACACAATTCTGCTTCAGAGCACAAGACAAATCCACAAACTGGTCAAACCAACATGACGATTCTAACCCATCATGAAATTGCCTGTAGGAAACATCCAATGGTCTGTGGTCAGAGTGGGAATTCATCTGGTATCAGAGAAAGTGATTTGGTCTTTTCGGCGATTGTACCAGTTTTTGCCATTAGAGGTCTGAACCCTCTGTAACTCACAAACTAACGATCAGGATCTTTGGTGTTTGCTCGTCGCCCCGAGTCCCTGGATGAATTCAATAGAAAGCAAAACGTCTCCCATGAGGCATGAGACACTGAGGAAGAGAGTCGGGCAAAGAAAGAAAAAGTAACTTTCATTCATATGCAAATGTGGTCCGGCTCTGCTCGTGTCTCTGGCTTGTGTGGGAGTGTGAAGCAAACTCTGATTCCCTCAGCAGCTGGTGGTTTGCAGAGATAGAGAGAAGGTGGAGAAACTTTGCTCAGAGAGACTCAAAGACAGTGTATATGTGTGTGTGTGTGTGTGTGTGTGTCTGTGTGTGTGCGATCTCCAGTAAACAATACAGTGTTGTATTCCTGCATATATCATTTTAACATCACAACCCTACTCTTCCCATATTAGAGCATGGATCTCTTGATGGGCTGAATCAGCAGCTTCACTCTCTTCTCCTCTCCCTTGTTTCCTATAGGCCGATGTGGATTATGCGATTTTGCTTATCGTCCATCCAACATGGCCGCCGCCAAGAGTAATAACAATTGCTCTTCCACTGTTTCACTAACATCAGGCTCCTTGTTTAAGAGTCTTGAGAGGAGCCCTGTGTTCTGTACGTGACACTTATCTCAGGCATTTATGATTCATCGTGGAGTGTGTGTGTTTCGGGGGGGGGGGGGCTTAAGCTTCCAGGAGTTGCACAGCTGAGCCGATGATGATTTCATTTCATACCAACATCCTTTTGAAAAGTTTTTGGGCATCGCTCTGACCTCAGTTTGAAGAGGTAGAACATTTTCTTTTTCAAACATGCATACGTTCAGTTTAACGAGGTTCTATTCTACAGACACATGGATCAGCATGAATCATATGTAAGATAAGATGAGAGATCATTTTCTTTGGCTGCTCACTGGAAAAACCTATAACTGGGGACATAACGGTGAATTAACATGCAGTGAAATTAAAGCTCATTAGTGAATATTAATGTACCTTTTTGTTTATGTTGAGTTTTATGTATAGATTTCATTGTTGTAACTGACCAACCGCAGCAATTACATGTATTATTTAAATATATATGTAAACCCAGGATCTTTCTGTCTTTCCTCGTGGGACTTCCTCCTTGATATGAACAATGATTTGATTTAAAAAAACAGGAATCTCATTATTTTACAAATTTAAATCCTCCCTTTCAGACCTCCATATCGTCTCAGTGTGTAGTAAATGCAAATCACTGCTTTTTTCGGTTTTTGATTTCATCTGCTCGCGTCTCGATTTGCTCGGCTCCATCTTCCTGGCAGTGAACGCAGCATCGCAGAGGTTTCATGAGAAGAAAAAAAAATCCAGATTAGGCGAGAAAACAGGGCCGAGATGGGGAGAGGAGGAGGGAGAAGCTCTAATCTGCACATTGACGTCACCCTGGACTGTCGCTGTGCAGATGGGAGCACGGGAGGATTGTGTGGGCCATGCATCTTATGACAGCAGATTATTTCCTTTCATGCACGCCGACTTCCTACACACGAGCCACTGAGGGACTTCCTTCCCTCGGGGCGATCCGTTTCTGCATTTCTCCACAGAAGAAGAAATACAAAAAATCATCAAGACATCAATCTCCAGTCGAGAGGAGGAGGAGGAGGAGGAGGAGGAGCAGGAGGAGCAGGTCCTGGGGAAGTTCTCAGAGTCGTCTTCCTGCGATAGGACGAGTCTCCGTGTTCCTCCTTTTAACGTCTGTCATTCACGATAACGTTTATCTGCAAACCTTTTGATCCGCCGCAAAAAAACTTCAGAGAATTAATCTCCCGAACACATGACATGAATTATACAATGATGGAGACCACTGTTGCATATGGATCACAGCCTCTCCTTTGATATCGTTGCTCTACTTTTTCTTTTTCCGAGATGAAGCTTAATATTGCGAGGTTGCGTCATCTTTTTGTGATCTACTTTTAGCCGCTCGCTCCTTCCTCTGGATTTATTCATTCTTTTGGGTTCGACTAAAGATGATTTAAGTTTGATCCATACCTTATAACTCTGTCGTTGATTCATTCGACTCTGGTTGAATGGTTTCTTTTGTCTTTACCTGGTCTGTTACAGTTTAATAACATCATCCAAGTATGGATTTTTAAAGCTGTTTACTTTTACAGATGCTTAACCTTTACATAGCAGAGTCAACACTCATCCTTCAGGGCTATCTGCCATTTTGTTTGTTTTCCTTCTTCCCTGATCGCTGGTTTAAACTACAGCGAACACTTAATTCTCCGGTCTATGTCTCTTAAAGGTTGTTTCCTCCTCAGCTTAGGAACGCTTATTAAGTGAAATGTGCAGGAACCCGTTTGGTAAAGCCCTCCTGGCCTTTGCTTTAGTGCGGCGGCAGGTACCGGGGGGGGGGGGGGGGGGGGGGGGGGGAGCGAGCTCTTGTGCTCCTCTCTTTTATGTTCGGCCATAACTATCCGCCGGTACGAGTCCCACAGTTTGTTGCTCCGTCAAAACACTTTAAATAAAATTTTACTGTGCGTGTTCCCGTGGCCGGGCACAGACATAGAAACCATCTGCTGCGTCACTTTGAAGGTTGTTGATGAATCGTTAAAAACCCCGGACGTGTCACATTACTGTCGGAGCTCTGTGGTCATAGCTCATCACGTCGATCGGTGGAACAAAAGGGAAACAATGCAGAATGACAACTGTGTCACTAAATATCACGTGTGGTGTGTTATCCACGTCTAATAAGGTGTTTCTGTTCTGGAGAGGAAGTGCAGCTTGGGGGGGGGCAATCCTAGCAGTTCCATCTCCTTTTCTTTATCGTAAATAAATACTTTTTCAATTATGCAGCAATCATCTTCTAATGCTCCATCAGACAGGTGCTCCGGCTTTCTGTAACAACACACGGGGCCTCCTGCCGATGTTAATAATTTCTAAATCATAGAAATTGGATTCAGTCCGGCTCATTTTTACCACAGGCTATTATTTCATGTTGATTCACACTCCTCCGATATTCAAGCCATGGAACTGACCTTCATGCGGTCGGAAGGTGTTTAACCTCTAAAGTAATAAGGGAACTCTCTCTGAGTGAAGTTATTGTGTCTGAAACAAAGTTCTGAAACTCAGAGACTCTGTCTGTGAGCTTATGTTTGTGCACCGGACTAAAAATGTGTTTCTTTTGGGAGACAATCTCGCAGCATATTTCAGGATTCCAGTAGCTTAAGTGGGACAGTTGTTGCATGGATGGGTGGGCCTGGCCTATGATGTCCTATGCACTCACTTTATGAAAAGTTATGCAACAGGCAGTACTGCACCGATCGTCTTCCTTGGGCCCATGAGCTTCTTTGAGTTATGTAAATATATAGTCATCACAACATAGGCATTCAAATTAAGGCATATTACAACAGTGCTTTAAGGATTTATTTCTCTCATTTGTACAAGTATAAAGAACATAAGCTGACGAAGAAGAGGAGACACCCGTTCAATAAAGACACGGAGGCGGACTCTGACTGTACCAAAAAAAACCAAACTGTTCATTCCACAAATATTTTCCATCGCTCTTCTGCACACGGTCAACTTCTCATGAGCTAAAGTAAAGTCTGCTGCCCACTAGAGGATAATCAGGCTGATTTCAGACCTGATTCGTTCCCGACTGGAGGTTGATTAGTGTGAGGGGGTTTACAAAAGGATCTTAATGCTAGTGATTGAGAAGGAGCCTCCTGATCTGGATTCATAAACATCAGCCAAAACTACATCCATAAGTGTATTTATTGTTTCCGAAAATAAGTAGTTCAGCATTGATTTGTGTCAGCGAGTGTCTATGTGTCTGTGCTTGTGTGTGTGTGTGTTTGTGTTCGTGTCTGTATCTAAATGACTCAACAATGCATCGGACAGAGTTTCACCAAACTTTCTGGGAATCATACTTCGGGGGGGGGGATCTCCAGGGGATTCTGAAAATTGCATAGAAACGACCATCAATTTTATGAAAGGATAATAACGTCCTACGTTGCTCAACACAAAAGAGTAAGCACTGTCTGATTGCCGTTTATATATAGCACGCAGGAGGACTCTTAAATTATATAGTTGACAATAGCAGATAAAGAAATCAAGAAGAAATCTTCCAGAGAGTGAAATCCTGCTGGGTTTTTTCTTTTTCCTGTGGAGCAAAGTGTT
>NW_026519008.1:0-25000 GCF_947347685.1 Pleuronectes platessa
ATTAAAACATTTTTACAAAAAAAAACATTTAAATCAAATTAATAAAAAAACTGTGCTTGCACATCCTGTGGGGCGCAAATTATGTGGGGCGCACATCCTGCGGCGCACATCCTGCTGCGCACATAAATAAAAATAATATTAAAAGCAATTTACAATTATTTCTTTTTAAATCAAATTAATAAAAAAACTGTGCTTGCACATCCTGTGGGGCGCAAATTCTGTGGGGCGCACATCCTGCTGCGCACATGAATAAAAATAATATTAAAACATTTTTACAAAAAAAAATATTTAAATATAACTTATAAAAAAAATTTGCTTGCACATCCTGTGGGGCGCAAATTATGTGGAGCGCACATCCTGCGGCGCACATCCTGCTGCGCACATAAATAAAAATAATATTAAAAACAAATTACAATTTTTTTTTAAAAATCAAATTAATAAAAAAACTGTCCTTGCACATCCTGTGGGGCGCAAATTATGTTGGGCGCAAATCCTGCGGCGCACATCCTGCTGTGCACATAAATAAAAATAATATTAAAACATTTTTACAAAAAAAATATTTAAATCAAATTAATACAAAAACTGTGCTTGCACATCCTGTGGGGCGCAAATTATGTGGGGCGCACATCCACCAGCGCAAATCCTGCTGCGCACATAAATAAAAAAATATTAAAACATTTTTACAAAAAAAAATATTCAAATCAAATTAATAAAAAAACTGTGCTTGCACATCCTGTGGGGCGCAAATTCTGTGGGGCGCAAATCCTGCGGCGCACATCCTGCTGCTCACATAAATAAAAATAATATTAAAAACAAATTACAATTTTTTTTTTTAAATCAAATTAATAAAAAAACTGTGCTTGCACATCCTGTGGGGCGCAAATTCTGTGGGGCGCAAATCCTGCGGCGCACATCCTGCTGCGCATATAAATAAAAATAATGTTAAAACATTTTTACAAAAAAAATATATACATCAAATTAATAAAAAAACTGTGCTTGCACATCCTGTGGGGCGCGAATTCTGTGGGGCGCACATCCTGCTGCGCACATAAATAAAAATAATATTAAAAACAAATTACAATTTTTTTTTTTAAATCAAATTAATAAAAAAACTGTCCTTGCACATCCTGTGGGGCGCAAATTCTGTGGGGCGCAAATTCTGTGGGGCGCACATCCTGCTGTGCACATAAATAAAAATAATATTAAAACATTTTTACAAAAAAAAATATTTAAATCAAATTAATAAAAAAACTGTGCTTGCACATCCTGTGGGGCGCAAATTCTGTGGGGCGCACATCCTGCGGCGCACATCCTGCTGCGCACATAAATCAAAATAATATTAAAACATTTTTACAAAAAAAATATTTAAATCAAATTAATAAAAAAACTGTCCTTGCACATCCTGTGGGGCGCAAATTCTGTGGGGCGCACATCCTGCAGCACACATCCTGCTGCGCACATAAATAAAAATAATATTAAAAACAAATTACTTTTTTTTTTTTTAATCAAATTAATAAAAAATCTGTGCTTGCACATCCTGTGGGGCACAAATTCTGTGCGGCGCACATCCAGCTGCGCACATTAATAAAAATAATATTAAAAACAATTTACAATTTTTTTTTTTGTAAATCAAATTAATAAAAAAACTGTGCTTGCACATCCTGTGGGGCGCAAATTCTGTGGGGCGCACATCCTGCTGTGCACATAAATAAAAATAATATTAAAATATTTTTACAAAAAAATATATTTAAATCAAATTAATAAAAAAATGTGCTTGCACATCCTGTGGGAAGCAAATTATGTGGGGCGCACATCCTGCGGCGCACATCCTGCTGCGCACATAAATAAAAATAATATTAAAAACAAATTACAATTTTTTTTTTAAAATCAAATTAATAAAAAAACTGTCCTTGCACGTCCTGTGGGGCGCAAATTCTGTGGGGCGCACATCCTGCGGCGCACATCCTGCTGCGCACATAAATAAAAATAATATTAAAAACAATTTACAATTTTTCTTTTTTAAATCAAATAAATAAAAAAACTGTGCTTACACATCCTGTGGGGCGCAAATTCTGTGGGGCGCACATCCTGCGGCGCACATCCTGCTGCGCACATAAATAAAAATAATATTAAAACATTTTTACAAAAAAAATATTTAAATCAAATTAATAAAAAAAATGTCCTTGCACATCCTGTGGGGCGCAAATTCTGTGGGGCGCACATCCTGCGGCGCACATCCTGCTGAGCACATACATAAAAATAATATTAAAAACAAATTACAATTTTTTTTTTTAAATCAAATTAATAAAAAAACTGTCCTTGCACATCCTGTGGGGCGCAAATTCTGTGGGGCGCAAATCCTGCGGCGCACATCCTGCTGCGCATATAAATAAAAATAATGTTAAAACATTTTTACAAAAAAAAATATATACATCAAATTAATAAAAAAACTGTGGTTGCACATCCTGTGGGGCGCGAATTCTGTGGGGCGCACATCCAGCTGCGCACATTAATAAAAATAATATTAAAACATTTTTACAAAAAAATATATTAAAATCAAATTAATAAAAAAATGTGCTTGCACATCCTGTGGGGCGCAAATTATGTGGGGCGCACATCCTGCGGCGCACATCCTGCTGTGCACATAAATAAAAATAATATTAAAACATTTTTACAAAAAAATATATTAAAATCAAATTAATAAAAAAACTGTGCTTGCACATCCTGTGGGGCGCAAATTCTGTGGGGCGCACATGCTGCGGCGCACATCCTGCTGCGCACATAAATACAAATAATATTAAAAACAATTTACAATTTTTATTATTAAATCAAATTAATAAAAAAACTGTCCTTGCACGTCCTGTGGGGCGCAAATTATGTGGGGCGCAAATTCTGTGGGGCGCACATCCTGCGGCGCACATCCTGCTGCGCACATGAATAAAAATGAAATAAAACATTTTTACAAAAAAAATATTTAAATCAAATTAATAAAAAAACTGTGCTTGCACATCCTGTGGGGCGCAAATTCTGTGGGGCGCACATGCTGCGGCGCACATCCTGCTGCGCACATAAATAAAAATAATATTAAAACATTTTTACAAAAAAATATATTAAAATCAAATTAATAAAAAAACTCTCCATGCACATCCTGTGGGGCGCAAATTCTGTGGGGCGCACATCCTGCGGCGCACATCCTGCTGCGCACATAAATAAAAATAATATTAAAAACAAATTACAATTTTTTTTTTTAAATCAAATTAATAAAAAAACTGTCCTTGCACATCCTGTGGGGCGCAAATTCTGTGGGGTGCACATCCTGCGGCGCACATCCTGCTGCGCACATAAATAAAAATAATATTAAAAACAAATTACAATTTTTTTTTAAAAATCAAATTAATAAAAAAACTGTCCTTGCACATCCTGTGGGGCGCAAATTCTGTGGGGCGCACATCCTGCGGCGCACATCCTGCTGCGCAAATAAATAAAAATAATATTAAAACATTTTTACAAAAAAAAATATTTAAATCAAATTAATAAAAAAATGTGCTTGCACATCCTGTGGGAAGCAAATTATGTGGGGCGCACATCCTGCGGCGCACATCCTGCTGCGCACATAAATAAAAATAATATTAAAACATTTTTACAAAAAAAAATATTTAAATCAAATTAATAAAAAAATGTGCTTGCACATCCTGTGGGAAGCAAATTATGTGGGGCGCACATCCTGCGGCGCACATCCTGCTGCGCACATAAATAAAAATAATATTAAAAACAAATTACAATTTTTTTTTTAAAATCAAATTAATAAAAAAACTGTCCTTGCACGTCCTGTGGGGCGCAAATTATGTGGGGCGCAAATTCTGTGGGGCGCACATCCTGCGGCACACATCCTGATGCGCAAATAAATAAAAATAATATTAAAAACAATTTACAATTTTTTTTTTTTAAATCAAATAAATAAAAAAACTGTGCTTACACATCCTGTGGGGCGCAAATTCTGTGGGGCGCACATCCTGCGGCGCACATCCTGCTGCGCACATAAATAAAAATAATATTAAAAACAATTTACAATTTTTCTTTTTTAAATCAAATAAATAAAAAAACTGTGCTTACACATCCTGTGGGGCGCAAATTCTGTGGGGCGCACATCCTGCGGCGCACATCCTGCTGCGCACATAAATAAAAATAATATTAAAACATTTTTACAAAAAAAATATTTAAATCAAATTAATAAAAAAAATGTCCTTGCACATCCTGTGGGGCGCAAATTCTGTGGGGCGCACATCCTGCGGCGCACATCCTGCTGCGCACATACATAAAAATAATATTAAAAACAAATTACAATTTTTTTTTTTAAATCAAATTAATAAAAAAACTGTCCTTGCACATCCTGTGGGGCGCAAATTCTGTGGGGCGCACATGAATAAAAATAATATTAAAACATTTTTACAAAAAAAAATATTTAAATCAAATTAATAAAAAAACTGTGCTTGCACATCCTGTGGGGCGCACATCCTGCGGCGCACATCCAGCTGCGCACATTAATAAAAATAATATTAAAAACAATTTACAATTTTTTTTTTTTAAATCAAATAAATAAAAAAACTGTGCTTACACATCCTGTGGGGCGCAAATTCTGTGGGGCGCACATCCTGCGGCGCACATCCTGCTGCGCACATAAATACAAATAAAATAAAACATTTTTACAAAAAAAAATATTTAAATCAAATTAATAAAAAAACTGTGCTTGCACATCCTGTGGGGCGCAAATTCTGTGGGGCGCACATCCTGCGGCGCACATCCTGCTGCGCACATAAATAAAAATAATATTAAAAACAATTTACAATTTTTTTTTTTTAAATAAAATTAATAAAAAAACTGTGCTTGCACATCCTGTGGGGCGCAAATTCTGTGGGGCGCACATCCAGCTGCGCACATTAATAAAAATAATATTAAAAACAATTTACAATTTTTTTTTTTTTTATATCAAATGAATAAAAAAACTGTGCTTGCACATCCTGTGGGGCGCAAATTCTGTGGGGCGCACATGCTGCGGCGCACATCCTGCTGCGCACATAAATAAAAATAATATTAAAAACAAATTACAATTTTTTTTTTCAAATCAAATTAATAAAAAAACTGTCCTTGCACATCCTGTGGGGCGCAAATTCTGTGGGGCGCAAATCCTGCGGCGCACATCCTGCTGCGCATATAAATAAAAATAATGTTAAAACATTTTTACAAAAAAAAATATATACATCAAATTAATAAAAAAACTGTGGTTGCATATCCTGTGGGGCGCGAATTCTGTGGGGCGCACATCCAGCTGCGCACATTAATAAAAATAATATTAAAAACAATTTACAATTTTTTTTTTTTTTAAATCAAATTAATAAAAAAACTGTGCTTGCACATCCTGTGGGGCGCAAATTCTGTGGGGCGCACATCCTGCGGCGCACAACCTGCTGCGCACATGAATAAAAATAATATTAAAACATTTTTACAAAAAAAAATATTTAAATCAAATTATTAAAAAAACTGTGCTTGAACATCCTGTGGGGCGCAAATTATGTGGGGCACACATCCTGCGGCGCACATCCTGCTGCGCACATAAATAAAAATAATATTAAAACATTTTTACAAAAAAAATATTTAAATCAAATTAATAAAAAAACTGTCCTTGCACATCCTGTGGGGCGCACATGCTGCGGCGCACATCCTGCTGCGCACATAAATAAAAATAATATTAAAAACAAATTACAATTTTTTTTTAAAAATCAAATTAATAAAAAAACTGTGCTTGCACATCCTGTGGGGCGCAAAATTCTGTGGGGCGCACATCCTGCGGCGCACATCCTGCTGCGCACATAAATAAAAATAATATTAAAACATTTTTACAAAAAAAATATTTAAATCAAATTAATAAAAAAACTGTGCTTGCACATCCTGTGGGGCGCAAATTCTGTGGGGCGCACATGCTGCGGCGCACATCCTGCTGCGCACATAAATAAAAATAATATTAAAAACAAATTACAATTTTTTTTTTTAAATCAAATTAATAAAAAAACTGTCCTTGCACATCCTGTGGGGCGCAAATTCTGTGGGGCGCACATCCTGCGGCGCACATCCTGCTGCGCAAATAAATAAAAATAATATTAAAAACAAATTACAATTTTTTTTTTTAAATCAAATTAATAAAAAAACTGTCCTTGCACATCCTGTGGGGCGCAAATTCTCTGGGGCGCACATCCTGCGGCGCACATCCTGCTGCGCACATAAATAAAAATAATATTAAAACATTTTTACAAAAAAAAATATTTAAATCAAATTAATAAAAAAACTGTGCTTGCACATCCTGTGGGGCGCAAATTCTGTGGGGCGCACATGCTGCGGCGCACATAAATAAAAATAATATTAAAAACAAATTACAATTTTTTTTTTAAAATCAAATTAATAAAAAAACTGTCCTTGCACATCCTGTGGGGCGCAAATTCTCTGGGGCGCACTTCCTGCGGCGCACATCCTGCTGCGCACATAAATAAAAATGAAATAAAACATTTTTACAAAAAAAAATATTTAAATCAAATAAATAAAAAAACTGTGCTTGCACATCATGTGGGGCGCAAATTCTGTGGGGCGCACATGCTGCGGCGCACATCCTGCTGCGCACATAAATAAAAATAATATTAAAAACAAATTACAATTTTTTTTTTTAAATCAAATTAATAAAAAAACTGTCCTTGCACGTCCGGTGGGGCGCAAATTATGTGGGGCGCAAATTCTGTGGGGCGCACATCCTGCGGCGCACATCCTGCTGCGCACATAAATAAAAATAATATTAAAACATTATTACAAAAAAAAATATTTAAATCAAATTAATAAAAAAACTGTGCTTGCACATCCTGTGGGGCGCAAATGCTGTGGGGCGCACATCCTGCGGCGCACATCCTGCTGCGCACATAAATAAAAATAATATTAAAAACAAATTTTAATTTTTTTTTTTAAATCAAATTAATAAAAAAACTGTCCTTGCACATCCTGTGGGGCGCAAATTCTGTGGGGCGCACATCCTGCCGCGCACATCCTGCTGTGCACATAAATAAAAATAATATTAAAACATTTTTACAAAAAAAATATTTAAATCAAATTAATAAAAAAACTGTGCTTGCACATCCTGTGGGGCGCAAATTCTGTGGGGCGCACATGCTGCGGCGCACATCCTGCTGCGCACATAAATAAAAATAATATTAAAAACAAATTACAATTTTTTTTTAAAAATCAAATTAATAAAAAAACTGTCCTTGCACATCCTGTGGGGCGCAAATTCTGTGGGGCGCACATCCTGCGGCGCACATCCTGCTGCGCAAATAAATAAAAATAATATTAAAATATTTTTACAAAAAAAAATATTTAAATCAAATTAATAAAAAAACTGTGCTTGCACATCCTGTGGGGCACAAATTATGTGGGGCGCACATCCTGCGGCGCAAATCCTGCTGCGCACATAAATACAAATAATATTAAAACATTTTAAAAAAAAAATATTTAAATCAAATTAATAAAAAAAATACAAATAATATTAAAAACAATTTACAATTTTTATTATTAAATCAAATTAATAAAAAAACTGTCCTTGCACGTCCTGTGGGGCGCAAATTATGTGGGGCGCAAATTCTGTGGGGCGCACATCCTGCGGCGCACATCCTGCTGCGCACATAAATAAAAATGAAATATAACATTTTTACAAAAAAAAATATTTAAATCAAATTAATAAAAAAACTGTGCTTGCACATCCTGTGGGGCGCAAATTATGTGGGGCGCAAATTCTGTGGGGCGCACATCCTGCTGCGCACATAAATAAAAATAATATTAAAACATTTTTACAAAAAAATATATTAAAATCAAATTAATAAAAAAACTCTCCATGCACATCCTGTGGGGCGCAAATTCTGTGGGGCGCACATCCTGCGGCGCACATCCTGCTGCGCACATAAATAAAAATGAAATAAAACATTTTTACAAAAAAAAATATTTAAATCAAATTAATAAAAAAACTGTGCTTGCACATCCTGTGGGGCGCAAATTATGTGGGGCGCAAATTCTGTGGGGCGCACATCCTGCTGCGCACATAAATAAAAATAATATTAAAACATTTTTACAAAAAAATATATTAAAATCAAATTAATAAAAAAACTCTCCATGCACATCCTGTGGGGCGCAAATTCTGTGGGGCGCACATCCTGCGGCGCACATCCTGCTGCGCACATAAATAAAAATAATATTAAAAACAAATTACAATTTTTTTTTTTAAATCAAATTAATAAAAAAACTGTCCTTGCACATCCTGTGGGGCGCAAATTCTCTGGGGCGCACATCCTGCTGCGCACATAAATAAAAATAATATTAAAAACAAATTACAATTTTTTTTTTTAAATCAAATTAATAAAAAAACTGTCCTTGCACATCCTGTGGGGCGCAAATTCTGTGGGGCGCACATCCTGCGGCGCACATCCTGCTGCGCATATAAATAAAAATAATGTTAAAACATTTTTACAAAAAAAAATATATACATCAAATTAATAAAAAAACTGTGCTTGCACATCCTGTGGGGCGCGAATTCTGTGGGGCGCACATTCAGCTGCGCACATTAATACAAATAATATTAAAAACAATTTACAATTTTTTTTTTTTTTAAATCAAATTAATAAAAAAACTGTGCTTGCACATCCTGTGGGGCGCAAATTCTGTGGGGCCCACATCCTGCGGCGCACAACCTGCTGCGCACATAAATAAAAATAATATTAAAACATTTTTACAAAAAAAAATATTTAAATCAAATTATTAAAAAAACTGTGCTTGCACATCCTGTGGGGCGCGAATTCTGTGGGGCGCACATTCAGCTGCGCACATTAATACAAATAATATTAAAAACAATTTACAAATTTTTTTTTTTTTAAATCAAATTAATAAAAAAACTGTGCTTGCACATCCTGTGGGGCGCAAATTCTGTGGGGCGCACATCCTGCGGTTCACATCCTGCTGCGCACATAAATAAAAATAATATTAAAAACAAATTACAATTTTTTTTTTTAAATCAAATTAATAAAAAAACTGTCCTTGCACATCCTGTGGGGCGCAAATTCTGTGGGGTGCACATGAATAAAAATAATATTAAAACATTTTTACAAAAAAAAATATTTAAATCAAATTAATAAAAAAACTGTGCTTGCACATCCTGTGGGGCGCAAATTCTGTGGGGCGCACATCCTGTGGCGCACATCCTGCTGCGCACATAAATAAAAATAATATTAAAAACAATTTACAATTTTTTTTTTTTAAATAAAATTAATAAAAAAACTGTGCTTGCACATCCTGTTGGGCGCAAATTCTGTGGGGCGCACATCCTGCCGCGCACATCCTGCTGTGCACATAAATAAAAATAATATTAAAACATTTTTACAAAAAAAATATTTAAATCAAATTAATAAAAAAACTGTGCTTGCACATCCTGTGGGGCGCAAATTATGTGGGGCGCAAATTCTGTGGGGCGCACATCCTGCGGCGCACATCCTGCTGCGCACATAAATAAAAATGATATTAAAAACAAATTACAATTTTTTTTTAAAAATCAAATTAATAAAAAAACTGTCCTTGCACATCCTGTGGGGCGCAAATTCTGTGGGGCGCACATCCTGCGGCGCACATCCTGCTGCGCAAATAAATAAAAATAATATTAAAACATTTTTACAAAAAAAAATATTTAAATCAAATTAATAAAAAAATGTGCTTGCACATCCTGTGGGAAGCAAATTATGTGGGGCGCACATCCTGCGGCGCACATCCTGCTGCGCACATAAATAAAAATAATATTAAAAACAAATTACAATTTTTTTTTTAATCAAATTAATAAAAAAACTGTGCTTGCACATCCTGTGGGGCACAAATTCTGTGCGGCGCACATCCAGCTGCGCACATTAATAAAAATAATATTAAAACATTTTTACAAAAAAAATATTTAAATCAAATTAATAAAAAAACTGTCCTTGCACATCCTGTGGGGCGCAAATTCTGTGGGGCGCACATCCTGCAGCACACATCCTGCTGCGCACATAAATAAAAATTATATTAAAAACAAATTACAATTTTTTTTTTAATCAAATTAATAAAAAAACTGTGCTTGCACATCCTGTGGGGCACAAATTCTGTGGGCCGCACATCCTGCTGCGCACATAAATAAAAATAATATTAAAACATTTTTACAAAAAAAAATATTTAAATATACCTAATAAAAAACGTTGCTTGCACATCCTGTGGGGCGCAAATTATGTGGGGCGCACATCCTGCAGCGCACATCCTGCTGCGCAAATAAATAAAAATCAAATTAAAAAAAATTTACAATTTTTTTTTTTTAAATCAAATTAATAAAAAAAATGTGCTTGCACATCCTGTGGGGCGCAAATTATGTGGGGCGCACATCCTGCGGCGCAAATCCTGCTGTGCACATAAATAAAAATAATATTAAAAACAATTTACATTTTTTTTTTTTAAATCAAATTAATAAAAAAACTGTGCTTGCACATCCTGTGGGGCGCAAATTCTGTGGGGCGCAAATTCTGTGGGGCGCACATCCTGCGGCGCACATCCTGCTGCGCACATAAATAAAAATAATATTAAAACATTTTTACAAAAAAAATATTTAAATCAAATTAATAAAAAAACTGTCCTTGCACATCCTGTGGGGCGCAAATTATGTGGGGCGCACATCCTGCGGCGCAAATCCTGCTGCCCACATGAATAAAAATAATATTAAAACATTTTTACAAAAAAATATATTTAAGTCAAATTAATAAAAAAACTGTGCTCGCACATCCTGTGGGGCGCAAATTCTGTGGGGCGCACATCCTGCAGCACACATCCTGCTGCGCACATAAATAAAAATAATATTAAAAACAAATTACAATTTTTTTTTTAATCAAATTAATAAAAAAACTGTGCTTGCACATCCTGTGGGGCACAAATTCTGTGCGGCGCACATCCAGCTGCGCACATTAATAAAAATAATATTAAAACATTTTTACAAAAAAAATATTTAAATCAAATTAATAAAAAAACTGTCCTTGCACATCCTGTGGGGCGCAAATTCTGTGGGGCGCACATCCTGCGGCGCACATAAATAAAAATAATATTAAAAACAAATTTTAATTTTTTTTTTTAAATCAAATTAATAAAAAAACTGTCCTTGCACATCCTGTGGGGCGCAAATTCTGTGGGGCGCACATCCTGCCGCGCACATCCTGCTGTGCACATAAATAAAAATAATATTAAAACATTTTTACAAAAAAAATATTTAAATCAAATTAATAAAAAAACTGTGCTTGCACATCCTGTGGGGCGCAAATTCTGTGGGGCGCACATGCTGCGGCGCAGATCCTGCTGCGCACATAAATAAAAATAATATTAAAAACAAATTACAATTTTTTTTTAAAAATCAAATTAATAAAAAAACTGTCCTTGCACATCCTGTGGGGCGCAAATTCTGTGGGGCGCACATGAATAAAAATAATATTAAAACATTTTTACAAAAAAAAATATTTAAATCAAATTAATAAAAAAACTGTGCTTGCACATCCTGTGGGGCGCAAATTCTGTGGGGCGCACATCCTGCGGCGCACATTAATACAAATAATATTAAAAACAATTTACAATTTTTTTTTTTTTTAAATCAAATTAATAAAAAAACTGTGCTTGCACATCCTGTGGGGCGCAAATTCTGTGGGGCGCACATCCTGCGGCGCACATCCTGCTGCGCACATAAATAAAAATAATATTAAAAAATTTTTACAAAAAAATATATTAAAATCAAATTAATAAAAAAACTGTCCATGCACATCCTGTGGGGCGCAAATTCTGTGGGGCGCACATCCTGCGGCGCACATCCTGCTGCGCACATAAATAAAAATAATATTAAAAACAAATTACAATTTTTTTTTTTAAATCAAATTAATAAAAAAACTGTGCTTGCACATCCTGTGGGGCGCAAATTCTGTGGGGCGCACATCCAGCTGCGCACATTAATAAAAATAATATTAAAACATTTTTACAAAAAAAAATATTTAAATCAAATTATTAAAAAAACTGTGCTTGAACATCCTGTGGGGCGCAAATTATGTGGGGCGCACATCCTGCGGCGCACATCCTGCTGCGCACATAAATAAAAATAATATTAAAAACAATTTACAATTTTTCTTTTTTAAATCAAATAAATAAAAAAACTGTGCTTACACATCCTGTGGGGCGCAAATTCTGTGGGGCGCACATCCTGCCGCGCACATCCTGCTGTGCACATAAATAAAAATAATATTAAAACATTTTTACAAAAAAAATATTTAAATCAAATTAATAAAAAAACTGTGCTTGCACATCCTGTGGGGCGCAAATTATGTGGGGCGCAAATTCTGTGGGGCGCACATCCTGCGGCGCACATCCTGCTGCGCACATAAATAAAAATAATATTAAAAACAAATTACAATTTTTTTTTTTAAATCAAATTAATAAAAAAACTGTCCTTGCACGTCCTGTGGGGCGCAAATTATGTGGGGCGCAAATTCTGTGGGGCGCACATCCTGCGGCGCACATCCTGCTGCGCAAATGAATAAAAATAATATTAAAAACAATTTACAATTTTTTTTTTTTTAAATCAAATAAATAAAAAAACTGTGCTTACACATCCTGTGGGGCGCAAATTCTGTGGGGCGCACATCCTGCGGCGCACATCCTGCTGCGCACATAAATAAAAATAATATTAAAACATTTTTACAAAAAAAATATTTAAATCAAATTAATAAAAAAAATGTCCTTGCACATCCTGTGGGGCGCAAATTCTGTGGGGCGCAAATTCTGTGGGGCGCACATCCTGCGGCGCACATCCTGCTGCGCACATAAATAAAAATAAAATAAAACATTTTTACAAAAAAAAATATTTAAATCAAATTAATAAAAAAACTGTGCTTGCACATCCTGTGGGGCGCAAATTCTGTGGGGCGCACATTCAGCTGCGCACATTAATACAAATAATATTAAAAACAATTTACAAATTTTTTTTTTTTTAAATCAAATTAATAAAAAAACTGTGCTTGCACATCCTGTGGGGCGCAAATTCTGTGGGGCGCACATCCTGCGGTTCACATCCTGCTGCGCACATAAATAAAAATAATATTAAAAACAAATTACAATTTTTTTTTTTAAATCAAATTAATAAAAAAACTGTCCTTGCACATCCTGTGGGGCGCAAATTCTGTGGGGTGCACATGAATAAAAATAATATTAAAACATTTTTACAAAAAAAAATATTTAAATCAAATTAATAAAAAAACTGTTCTTGCACATCCTGTGGGGCGCAAATTCTGTGGGGCGCACATCCTGTGGCGCACATCCTGCTGCGCACATAAATAAAAATAATATTAAAAACAATTTACAATTTTTTTTTTTTAAATAAAATTAATAAAAAAACTGTGCTTGCACATCCTGTGGGGCGCAAATTCTGTGGGGCGCACATCCTGCGGCGCACATCCTGCTGCGCAAATAAATAAAAATAATATTAAAACATTTTTACAAAAAAAAATATTTAAATCAAATTAATAAAAAAATGTGCTTGCACATCCTGTGGGAAGCAAATTATGTGGGGCGCACATCCTGCGGCGCACATCCTGCTGCGCACATAAATAAAAATAATATTAAAAACAAATTACAATTTTTTTTTTAATCAAATTAATAAAAAAACTGTGCTTGCACATCCTGTGGGGCACAAATTCTGTGCGGCGCACATCCAGCTGCGCACATTAATAAAAATAATATTAAAACATTTTTACAAAAAAAATATTTAAATCAAATTAATAAAAAAACTGTCCTTGCACATCCTGTGGGGCGCAAATTCTGTGGGGCGCACATCCTGCAGCACACATCCTGCTGCGCACATAAATAAAAATTATATTAAAAACAAATTACAATTTTTTTTTTAATCAAATTAATAAAAAAACTGTGCTTGCACATCCTGTGGGGCACAAATTCTGTGGGCCGCACATCCTGCTGCGCACATAAATAAAAATAATATTAAAACATTTTTACAAAAAAAAATATTTAAATCAAATTAATAAAAAAACTGTGCTTGAACATCCTGTGGGGCGCAAATTCTGTGGGGCGCACATCCTGCGGCGCACATCCTGCTGCGCACAAAAATAAAAATGATATTAAAACATTTTTACAAAAAAAAATATTTAAATATACCTAATAAAAAACGTTGCTTGCACATCCTGTGGGGCGCAAATTATGTGGGGCGCACATCCTGCAGCGCACATCCTGCTGCGCAAATAAATAAAAATCAAATTAAAAAAAATTTACAATTTTTTTTTTTTAAATCAAATTAATAAAAAAAATGTGCTTGCACATCCTGTGGGGCGCAAATTATGTGGGGCGCACATCCTGCGGCGCAAATCCTGCTGTGCACATAAATAAAAATAATATTAAAAACAATTTACATTTTTTTTTTTTAAATCAAATTAATAAAAAAACTGTGCTTGCACATCCTGTGGGGCGCAAATTCTGTGGGGCGCAAATTCTGTGGGGCGCACATCCTGCGGCGCACATCCTGCTGCGCACATAAATAAAAATAATATTAAAACATTTTTACAAAAAAAATATTTAAATCAAATTAATAAAAAAACTGTCCTTGCACATCCTGTGGGGCGCAAATTATGTGGGGCGCACATCCTGCGGCGCAAATCCTGCTGCCCACATGAATAAAAATAATATTAAAACATTTTTACAAAAAAATATATTTAAGTCAAATTAATAAAAAAACTGTGCTCGCACATCCTGTGGGGCGCAAATTCTGTGGGGCGCACATCCTGCAGCACACATCCTGCTGCGCACATAAATAAAAATAATATTAAAAACAAATTACAATTTTTTTTTTAATCAAATTAATAAAAAAACTGTGCTTGCACATCCTGTGGGGCACAAATTCTGTGCGGCGCACATCCAGCTGCGCACATTAATAAAAATAATATTAAAACATTTTTACAAAAAAAATATTTAAATCAAATTAATAAAAAAACTGTCCTTGCACATCCTGTGGGGCACAAATTCTGTGGGGCGCACATCCTGCGGCGCACATCCTGCTGCGCACATAAATAAAAATAATATTAAAAACAAATTACAATTTTTTTTTTTAAATCAAATTAATAGAAAAACTGTCCTTCCACGTCCGGTGGGGCGCAAATTATGTGGGGTGCAAATTCTGTGGGGCGCACATCCTGCTGCGCACATAAATAAAAATAATATTAAAAACAAATTTTAATTTTTTTTTTTAAATCAAATTAATAAAAAAACTGTCCTTGCACATCCTGTGGGGCGCAAATTCTGTGGGGCGCACATCCTGCCGCGCACATCCTGCTGCGCAAATAAATAAAAATAATATTAAAAACAAATTACAATTTTTTTTTTTAAATCAAATTAATAAAAAAACTGTCCTTGCACATCCTGTGGGGCGCAAATTCTCTGGGGCGCACATCCTGCGGCGCACATCCTGCTGCGCACATAAATAAAAATAATATTAAAACATTTTTACAAAAAAAATATTTAAATCAAATTAATAAAAAAACTGTGCTTGCACATCCTGTGGGGCGCAAATTATGTGGGGCGCAAATTCTGTGGGGCGCACATCCTGCGGCGCACATCCTGCTGCGCACATAAATAAAAATAATATTAAAAACAAATTACAATTTTTTTTTTTAAATCAAATTAATAAAAAAACTGTCCTTGCACGTCCTGTGGGGCGCAAATTATGTGGGGCGCAAATTCTGTGGGGCGCACATCCTGCGGCGCACATCCTGCTGCGCAAATGAATAAAAATAATATTAAAAACAATTTACAATTTTTTTTTTTTTAAATCAAATAAATAAAAAAACTGTGCTTACACATCCTGTGGGGCGCAAATTCTGTGGGGCGCACATCCTGCGGCGCACATCCTGCTGCGCACATAAATAAAAATAATATTAAAACATTTTTACAAAAAAAATATTTAAATCAAATTAATAAAAAAAATGTCCTTGCACATCCTGTGGGGCGCAAATTCTGTGGGGCGCAAATTCTGTGGGGCGCACATCCTGCGGCGCACATCCTGCTGCGCACATAAATAAAAATAAAATAAAACATTTTTACAAAAAAAAATATTTAAATCAAATTAATAAAAAAACTGTGCTTGCACATCCTGTGGGGCGCAAATTCTGTGGGGCGCACATTCAGCTGCGCACATTAATACAAATAATATTAAAAACAATTTACAAATTTTTTTTTTTTTAAATCAAATTAATAAAAAAACTGTGCTTGCACATCCTGTGGGGCGCAAATTCTGTGGGGCGCACATCCTGCGGTTCACATCCTGCTGCGCACATAAATAAAAATAATATTAAAAACAAATTACAATTTTTTTTTTTAAATCAAATTAATAAAAAAACTGTCCTTGCACATCCTGTGGGGCGCAAATTCTGTGGGGTGCACATGAATAAAAATAATATTAAAACATTTTTACAAAAAAAAATATTTAAATCAAATTAATAAAAAAACTGTTCTTGCACATCCTGTGGGGCGCAAATTCTGTGGGGCGCACATCCTGTGGCGCACATCCTGCTGCGCACATAAATAAAAATAATATTAAAAACAATTTACAATTTTTTTTTTTTAAATAAAATTAATAAAAAAACTGTGCTTGCACATCCTGTTGGGCGCAAATTCTGTGGGGCGCACATCCTGCCGCGCACATCCTGCTGTGCACATTAATAAAAATAATATTAAAACATTTTTACAAAAAAAATATTTAAATCAAATTAATAAAAAAACTGTGCTTGCACATCCTGTGGGGCGCAAATTATGTGGGGCGCAAATTCTGTGGGGCGCACATCCTGCGGCGCACATCCTGCTGCGCACATAAATAAAAATGATATTAAAAACAAATTACAATTTTTTTTTAAAAATCAAATTAATAAAAAAACTGTCCTTGCACATCCTGTGGGGCGCAAATTCTGTGGGGCGCACATCCTGCGGCGCACATCCTGCTGCGCAAATAAATAAAAATAATATTAAAACATTTTTACAAAAAAAAATATTTAAATCAAATTAATAAAAAAATGTGCTTGCACATCCTGTGGGAAGCAAATTATGTGGGGCGCACATCCTGCGGCGCACATCCTGCTGCGCACATAAATAAAAATAATATTAAAAACAAATTACAATTTTTTTTTTAATCAAATTAATAAAAAAACTGTGCTTGCACATCCTGTGGGGCACAAATTCTGTGCGGCGCACATCCAGCTGCGCACATTAATAAAAATAATATTAAAACATTTTTACAAAAAAAATATTTAAATCAAATTAATAAAAAAACTGTCCTTGCACATCCTGTGGGGCGCAAATTCTGTGGGGCGCACATCCTGCAGCACACATCCTGCTGCGCACATAAATAAAAATTATATTAAAAACAAATTACAATTTTTTTTTTAATCAAATTAATAAAAAAACTGTGCTTGCACATCCTGTGGGGCACAAATTCTGTGGGCCGCACATCCTGCTGCGCACATAAATAAAAATAATATTAAAACATTTTTACAAAAAAAAATATTTAAATCAAATTAATAAAAAAACTGTGCTTGAACATCCTGTGGGGCGCAAATTCTGTGGGGCGCACATCCTGCGGCGCACATCCTGCTGCGCACAAAAATAAAAATGATATTAAAACATTTTTACAAAAAAAAATATTTAAATATACCTAATAAAAAACGTTGCTTGCACATCCTGTGGGGCGCAAATTATGTGGGGCGCACATCCTGCAGCGCACATCCTGCTGCGCAAATAAATAAAAATCAAATTAAAAAAAATTTACAATTTTTTTTTTTTAAATCAAATTAATAAAAAAAATGTGCTTGCACATCCTGTGGGGCGCAAATTATGTGGGGCGCACATCCTGCGGCGCAAATCCTGCTGTGCACATAAATAAAAATAATATTAAAAACAATTTACATTTTTTTTTTTTAAATCAAATTAATAAAAAAACTGTGCTTGCACATCCTGTGGGGCGCAAATTCTGTGGGGCGCAAATTCTGTGGGGCGCACATCCTGCGGCGCACATCCTGCTGCGCACATAAATAAAAATAATATTAAAACATTTTTACAAAAAAAATATTTAAATCAAATTAATAAAAAAACTGTCCTTGCACATCCTGTGGGGCGCAAATTATGTGGGGCGCACATCCTGCGGCGCAAATCCTGCTGCCCACATGAATAAAAATAATATTAAAACATTTTTACAAAAAAATATATTTAAGTCAAATTAATAAAAAAACTGTGCTCGCACATCCTGTGGGGCGCAAATTCTGTGGGGCGCACATCCTGCAGCACACATCCTGCTGCGCACATAAATAAAAATAATATTAAAAACAAATTACAATTTTTTTTTTAATCAAATTAATAAAAAAACTGTGCTTGCACATCCTGTGGGGCACAAATTCTGTGCGGCGCACATCCAGCTGCGCACATTAATAAAAATAATATTAAAACATTTTTACAAAAAAAATATTTAAATCAAATTAATAAAAAAACTGTCCTTGCACATCCTGTGGGGCACAAATTCTGTGGGGCGCACATCCTGCGGCGCACATCCTGCTGCGCACATAAATAAAAATAATATTAAAAACAAATTACAATTTTTTTTTTTAAATCAAATTAATAGAAAAACTGTCCTTCCACGTCCGGTGGGGCGCAAATTATGTGGGGTGCAAATTCTGTGGGGCGCACATCCTGCTGCGCACATAAATAAAAATAATATTAAAAACAAATTTTAATTTTTTTTTTTAAATCAAATTAATAAAAAAACTGTCCTTGCACATCCTGTGGGGCGCAAATTCTGTGGGGCGCACATCCTGCCGCGCACATCCTGCTGCGCAAATAAATAAAAATAATATTAAAAACAAATTACAATTTTTTTTTTTAAATCAAATTAATAAAAAAACTGTCCTTGCACATCCTGTGGGGCGCAAATTCTCTGGGGCGCACATCCTGCGGCGCACATCCTGCTGCGCACATAAATAAAAATAATATTAAAACATTTTTACAAAAAAAAATATTTAAATCAAATTAATAAAAAAACTGTGCTTGCACATCCTGTGGGGCGCAAATTCTGTGGGGCGCACATGCTGCGGCGCACATAAATAAAAATAATATTAAAAACAAATTACAATTTTTTTTTTAAAATCAAATTAATAAAAAAACTGTCCTTGCACATCCTGTGGGGCGCAAATTCTCTGGGGCGCACTTCCTGCGGCGCACATCCTGCTGCGCACATAAATAAAAATGAAATAAAACATTTTTACAAAAAAAAATATTTAAATCAAATAAATAAAAAAACTGTGCTTGCACATCATGTGGGGCGCAAATTCTGTGGGGCGCACATGCTGCGGCGCACATCCTGCTGCGCACATAAATAAAAATAATATTAAAAACAAATTACAATTTTTTTTTTTAAATCAAATTAATAAAAAAACTGTCCTTGCACGTCCGGTGGGGCGCAAATTATGTGGGGCGCAAATTCTGTGGGGCGCACATCCTGCGGCGCACATCCTGCTGCGCACATAAATAAAAATAATATTAAAACATTATTACAAAAAAAAATATTTAAATCAAATTAATAAAAAAACTGTGCTTGCACATCCTGTGGGGCGCAAATGCTGTGGGGCGCACATCCTGCGGCGCACATCCTGCTGCGCACATAAATAAAAATAATATTAAAAACAAATTTTAATTTTTTTTTTTAAATCAAATTAATAAAAAAACTGTCCTTGCACATCCTGTGGGGCGCAAATTCTGTGGGGCGCACATCCTGCCGCGCACATCCTGCTGTGCACATAAATAAAAATAATATTAAAACATTTTTACAAAAAAAATATTTAAATCAAATTAATAAAAAAACTGTGCTTGCACATCCTGTGGGGCGCAAATTCTGTGGGGCGCACATGCTGCGGCGCACATCCTGCTGCGCACATAAATAAAAATAATATTAAAAACAAATTACAATTTTTTTTTAAAAATCAAATTAATAAAAAAACTGTCCTTGCACATCCTGTGGGGCGCAAATTCTGTGGGGCGCACATCCTGCGGCGCACATCCTGCTGCGCAAATAAATAAAAATAATATTAAAATATTTTTACAAAAAAAAATATTTAAATCAAATTAATAAAAAAACTGTGCTTGCACATCCTGTGGGGCACAAATTATGTGGGGCGCACATCCTGCGGCGCACATCCTGCTGCGCACATAAATACAAATAATATTAAAACATTTTAAAAAAAAAATATTTAAATCAAATTAATAAAAAAAACTGTCCTTGCACATCCTGTGGGGCGCAAATTCTGTGGGGCGCACATCCTGCGGCGCACATCCTGCTGCGCACATAAATACAAATAATATTAAAAACAATTTACAATTTTTATTATTAAATCAAATTAATAAAAAAACTGTCCTTGCACGTCCTGTGGGGCGCAAATTATGTGGGGCGCAAATTCTGTGGGGCGCACATCCTGCGGCGCACATCCTGCTGCGCACATAAATAAAAATGAAATATAACATTTTTACAAAAAAAAATATTTAAATCAAATTAATAAAAAAACTGTGCTTGCACATCCTGTGGGGCGCAAATTATGTGGGGCGCAAATTCTGTGGGGCGCACATCCTGCTGCGCACATAAATAAAAATAATATTAAAACATTTTTACAAAAAAATATATTAAAATCAAATTAATAAAAAAACTCTCCATGC
This sequence comes from Pleuronectes platessa, assembly GCF_947347685.1. Taxonomy (NCBI): domain Eukaryota; kingdom Metazoa; phylum Chordata; class Actinopteri; order Pleuronectiformes; family Pleuronectidae; genus Pleuronectes; species Pleuronectes platessa. Next base: position 20,863 of record NW_026519008.1, read on the forward strand.
ACATCCTGTGGGGCGCAAATTCTGTGGGGCGCACATCCTGCGGCGCACATCCTGCTGCGCACATAAATAAAAATGAAATAAAACATTTTTACAAAAAAAAATATTTAAATCAAATTAATAAAAAAACTGTGCTTGCACATCCTGTGGGGCGCAAATTATGTGGGGCGCAAATTCTGTGGGGCGCACATCCTGCTGCGCACATAAATAAAAATAATATTAAAACATTTTTACAAAAAAATATATTAAAATCAAATTAATAAAAAAACTCTCCATGCACATCCTGTGGGGCGCAAATTCTGTGGGGCGCACATCCTGCGGCGCACATCCTGCTGCGCACATAAATAAAAATAATATTAAAAACAAATTACAATTTTTTTTTTTAAATCAAATTAATAAAAAAACTGTCCTTGCACATCCTGTGGGGCGCAAATTCTCTGGGGCGCACATCCTGCTGCGCACATAAATAAAAATAATATTAAAAACAAATTACAATTTTTTTTTTAATCAAATTAATAAAAAAACTGTGCTTGCACATCCTGTGGGGCACAAATTCTGTGCGGCGCACATCCAGCTGCGCACATTAATAAAAATAATATTAAAACATTTTTACAAAAAAAATATTTAAATCAAATTAATAAAAAAACTGTCCTTGCACATCCTGTGGGGCGCAAATTCTGTGGGGCGCACATCCTGCGGCGCACATCCTGCTGCGCACATAAATAAAAATAATATTAAAAACAAATTACAATTTTTTTTTTTAAATCAAATTAATAAAAAAACTGTCCTTCCACGTCCGGTGGGGCGCAAATTATGTGGGGCGCAAATTCTGTGGGGCGCACATCCTGCTGCGCACATAAATAAAAATAATATTAAAAACAAATTTTAATTTTTTTTTTTAAATCAAATTAATAAAAAAACTGTCCTTGCACATCCTGTGGGGCGCAAATTCTGTGGGGCGCACATCCTGCCGCGCACATCCTGCTGCGCAAATAAATAAAAATAATATTAAAAACAAATTACAATTTTTTTTTTTAAATCAAATTAATAAAAAAACTGTCCTTGCACATCCTGTGGGGCGCAAATTCTCTGGGGCGCACATCCTGCGGCGCACATCCTGCTGCGCACATAAATAAAAATAATATTAAAACATTTTTACAAAAAAAAATATTTAAATCAAATTAATAAAAAAACTGTGCTTGCACATCCTGTGGGGCGCAAATTCTGTGGGGCGCACATGCTGCGGCGCACATAAATAAAAATAATATTAAAAACAAATTACAATTTTTTTTTTAAAATCAAATTAATAAAAAAACTGTCCTTGCACATCCTGTGGGGCGCAAATTCTCTGGGGCGCACTTCCTGCGGCGCACATCCTGCTGCGCACATAAATAAAAATGAAATAAAACATTTTTACAAAAAAAAATATTTAAATCAAATAAATAAAAAAACTGTGCTTGCACATCATGTGGGGCGCAAATTCTGTGGGGCGCACATGCTGCGGCGCACATCCTGCTGCGCACATAAATAAAAATAATATTAAAAACAAATTACAATTTTTTTTTTTAAATCAAATTAATAAAAAAACTGTCCTTGCACGTCCGGTGGGGCGCAAATTATGTGGGGCGCAAATTCTGTGGGGCGCACATCCTGCGGCGCACATCCTGCTGCGCACATAAATAAAAATAATATTAAAACATTATTACAAAAAAAAATATTTAAATCAAATTAATAAAAAAACTGTCCTTGCACATCCTGTGGGGCGCAAATTCTCTGGGGCGCACATCCTGCTGCGCACATAAATAAAAATAATATTAAAAACAAATTACAATTTTTTTTTTTAAATCAAATTAATAAAAAAACTGTCCTTGCACATCCTGTGGGGCGCAAATTCTGTGGGGCGCACATCCTGCGGCGCACATCCTGCTGCGCATATAAATAAAAATAATGTTAAAACATTTTTACAAAAAAAAATATATACATCAAATTAAAAAAAAAACTGTGCTTGCACATCCTGTGGGGCGCGAATTCTGTGGGGCGCACATTCAGCTGCGCACATTAATACAAATAATATTAAAAACAATTTACAATTTTTTTTTTTTTTAAATCAAATTAATAAAAAAACTGTGCTTGCACATCCTGTGGGGCGCAAATTCTGTGGGGCGCACATCCTGCGGCGCACAACCTGCTGCGCACATAAATAAAAATAATATTAAAACATTTTTACAAAAAAAAATATTTAAATCAAATTATTAAAAAAACTGTGCTTGCACATCCTGTGGGGCGCGAATTCTGTGGGGCGCACATTCAGCTGCGCACATTAATACAAATAATATTAAAAACAATTTACAAATTTTTTTTTTTTTAAATCAAATTAATAAAAAAACTGTGCTTGCACATCCTGTGGGGCGCAAATTCTGTGGGGCGCACATCCTGCGGTTCACATCCTGCTGCGCACATAAATAAAAATAATATTAAAAACAAATTACAATTTTTTTTTTTAAATCAAATTAATAAAAAAACTGTCCTTGCACATCCTGTGGGGCGCAAATTCTGTGGGGTGCACATGAATAAAAATAATATTAAAACATTTTTACAAAAAAAAATATTTAAATCAAATTAATAAAAAAACTGTGCTTGCACATCCTGTGGGGCGCAAATTCTGTGGGGCGCACATCCTGTGGCGCACATCCTGCTGCGCACATAAATAAAAATAATATTAAAAACAATTTACAATTTTTTTTTTTTAAATAAAATTAATAAAAAAACTGTGCTTGCACATCCTGTTGGGCGCAAATTCTGTGGGGCGCACATCCTGCCGCGCACATCCTGCTGTGCACATAAATAAAAATAATATTAAAACATTTTTACAAAAAAAATATTTAAATCAAATTAATAAAAAAACTGTGCTTGCACATCCTGTGGGGCGCAAATTATGTGGGGCGCAAATTCTGTGGGGCGCACATCCTGCGGCGCACATCCTGCTGCGCACATAAATAAAAATGATATTAAAAACAAATTACAATTTTTTTTTAAAAATCAAATTAATAAAAAAACTGTCCTTGCACATCCTGTGGGGCGCAAATTCTGTGGGGCGCACATCCTGCGGCGCACATCCTGCTGCGCAAATAAATAAAAATAATATTAAAACATTTTTACAAAAAAAAATATTTAAATCAAATTAATAAAAAAATGTGCTTGCACATCCTGTGGGAAGCAAATTATGTGGGGCGCACATCCTGCGGCGCACATCCTGCTGCGCACATAAATAAAAATAATATTAAAAACAAATTACAATTTTTTTTTTAATCAAATTAATAAAAAAACTGTGCTTGCACATCCTGTGGGGCACAAATTCTGTGCGGCGCACATCCAGCTGCGCACATTAATAAAAATAATATTAAAACATTTTTACAAAAAAAATATTTAAATCAAATTAATAAAAAAACTGTCCTTGCACATCCTGTGGGGCGCAAATTCTGTGGGGCGCACATCCTGCAGCACACATCCTGCTGCGCACATAAATAAAAATTATATTAAAAACAAATTACAATTTTTTTTTTAATCAAATTAATAAAAAAACTGTGCTTGCACATCCTGTGGGGCACAAATTCTGTGGGCCGCACATCCTGCTGCGCACATAAATAAAAATAATATTAAAACACTTTTACAAAAAAAAATATTTAAATCAAATTAATAAAAAAACTGTGCTTGAACATCCTGTGGGGCGCAAATTATGTGGGGCGCACATCCTGCGGCGCACATCCTGCTGCGCACAAAAATAAAAATGATATTAAAACATTTTTACAAAAAAAAATATTTAAATATACCTAATAAAAAACGTTGCTTGCACATCCTGTGGGGCGCAAATTATGTGGGGCGCACATCCTGCGGCGCACATCCTGCTGCGCACATAAATAAAAATAATATTAAAAACAAATTACAATTTTTTTTTTTTAAATCAAATTAATAAAAAAACTGTGCTTGCACATCCTGTAGGGCGCAAATTCTGTGGGGCGCACATCCTGAAGCGCACATCCTGCTGCGCACATAAAATAAAAATAATATTAAAATATTTTTACAAAAAAAAATATTTAAATCAAATTAATAAAAAAACTGTGCTTGCACATCCTGTGGGGCG
>NW_026519009.1:0-2000 GCF_947347685.1 Pleuronectes platessa
TTGTGTACTGGGAACAACCAGTTCATCAACATTATGTATTTCTGTCGTGCACAGAATCAAGAAGAAGCTTGTTCACCTCGAACTCTCTTCACTCACATTATAGAAACAGAAACTGAGTCCGAAGTCTCATGTTCCCAAAAAAGGAAGTCGCTTAGAGATCCCAGCTACATGTCAGTTCCAGGGGGAAGAGGTATTATTACACAGAACACACACACAGACACACACACACACACACACACACACACACACACTCATATACAGTACATGTGTTTTTAGTTCCATTTATATCTTCAGAGATATTTCCTGTGTGTGTTTGGTGTGTGTGTGTGTGTGTGTGTGTGTCTGTGTGTGTGTCTGTGTGTGTGTGTGTCTGTGTTGTGTGTTTGAGGGAGTCCCCAGGTTTTCCAAACTCCTTATTTGGTTAAAGATATACTGGAGATAGGAATGAAGGGAGAGCGAGATAGCCAACGAATCTAGAGAGAGAGAGTGTGGGGGGGGGGGGGGGGGGGTTGATAGGGAAACTCCCTGTGATCATAGAGAATAGTTTAAATGGCACAGAGGAGAGTTGGACACACACACACACCCTCACAGACACACACAGACACACACAGACACACACACACTGCTTCACATGGCGCCGCCCAGTCACATGATGTCGTCATCAACATAATTCCTGAGTCTCTGTTCAGCGTCAGGCTGATGAAGTTTGTGTGAGCAGAGCAAACAGAGTGTGTGACTGTCGGGGGGGGGGGGGGGGTCTCGAAGCTTCTCAGAGGACACACAAAGTGAAGCCTTCAGAGAAGATCACAGCACAACTGATGGTTTCTGAAAACTCCTCTGTCAAACTTTGATTGACTTTTTTTCCCTCAAGCATTTGAGATCAACCGAATCCACATTCACACTGAATATGATTTGAGATCACACGGTGTTGTTGACCTCTTCTTTTGTCATGTCAGTTGATTGTTGTCACATGCTGATGATGTTGTGAGTTTCGTGTGTGTTGCATTCAAGGAAACTCAGACACAAACATGGCTGCCTCCGTAGAGAGGACCCGTTCCTGATGTAAATATAAAGTATTTAAATATGAAGTATTTTAATATTAAACATCACCAGGATTACTTCATATTCAGTTTCCACTCATAGATCCTTTCAGCTGAACCTCACACCTGAGCTCCTGTTCTCCAGCCTTGATGAGATGATTTCTTTACATCAGCTTCCAAACAACCTCCGTTTAGTTCAGATGCAGACGGAGCGTGTCTCTGCCCGAGGCGCCCCCCCCCCCCCCCCCCCCCCCCCTCCATCAGGGAGCAGCTGCTGTGTCTTCCTGTCGTCAGGTCTCACATGAAACAGCTTCACGAGGGTTTGAAGCGTGTTCGGAATCAGAAGCTTCAGGGAACCAGACGTTAAAGGTTCAGTCATAAAGTCATCCAGCGGCAGAGCAAACATCTTTATCTCCATATGAAGAGATGAGACCCACAGGCAGAGAGACAGAGTGTGTGTGTCTGTGTGTGTCTGTGTGGGTGTGTGTTCCCATTAGCCTCCATAAAGTCAGGATTATGTGTATTATTGAGCCGAGTGGAGCTTGTTAAAGACGCCTGGCTGCCGCGGTCTGCTTATTGTTGTGGTTTCCCACTGTGGCCAACATCATTATCAGCTTTGTCTTATAAAACCACACACACACACACACACACACACACACACACACACTGTTGCTGCTGTTATTCATTTGGTGTACAACTACACACCAACTTGTACACACACTCTTGTTCTCTGTATGTTGAGCAGTGACTCTTCAAGTGAAAGCTGCCAAAACACAAACACACACACGTCTTCTGTTTAGTCTGTGACCAAAGTCCACCCACCAGCAATCTGCTCCACACAAACACACCCGCGCGCACTCTGAAAGGCTACACACACACACACACAGACACACACATAGACACACACACACAAACAGAGTGGCAGCATTTTTCTCTCTCAAACCGAAAATAAAGCACTGG
>NW_026519010.1:0-17948 GCF_947347685.1 Pleuronectes platessa
GATATTATTTCAACATAAACAAATTTGAAATTTATTTTCCTATAAGAAAGAACAACGACTTCAGGTGGTGGAGCTTTCTACCGATGTGCAGTCAGAGTCTAGGAGAGGAAAAACTTTGTGGATGATTTTCACTGCACACACTTCTACAATAAAACTATTTATATTAATTGTATTTACACAAAGATGATTTGTGTTGTTATGAGGAGTGTTGACATTGTGTTTGGACAAATAAAACAATGCTGGTCACCACAGTCAAAGTATTTAACGGAGGCAGCTGCTTCATTTGTTTTACTTTGGAGACTAATTGATTTTCTGTCACCTCCCTTTGTTCATGACTTTAACTTTGACCGTGCAACACAAACTTTATTGATATGATCATGTAAAACAGAAAAATAAACAATGTGTGTCAGACTGTTTTCCTCTGATTCTAACTTTATCCTCTGATTGACCAAACCAACACTGACACCAGGTCAGTGTCTGCAGATTCTTTTAAACTGCATGTAAATGTCCTGAAAATGTAAAATACTGTCTCTCTATAAATCACTGTCAGCAGAGCTGTCAGGTGAAGTTGGCCACTAACCTTCAGAAGCCTCCATCTTTACTTTGGGCCATCAATCATTCTGCTGGAGTTTTTCAAACAGCACATTTCTCATTTCAGAACAAAAGTCTTCAGCTGCCGGGAGGCGGGTCAGAGCAGAGGGCCAACGCTCAGAGGAATGGAGGATTATGGGTAATCTGGGGATTTCAGCCTGGGTTGCAGATAAGAGGGAGGTGGCGTCTCCCTCTGGGGTGAAGACTAATTGAGACAAACCCGTCTCCTCTCTGATGCGTCCCCCCTCGACCTGAGACGTGACCTCTGTTTGGGTCGTGAGCCGCAGTTTGAGGAACACAAGATGGAACCTTCAGCAGGAGAGTGAAGCCGTCGAGATCGAACTCACGAGCTGAATCTGTCTGAGAATCACAACGACGGCTCCTCAGCCGCCTGCTCTCCTCAAGCTCCAGGGTCAATCTTTAAAGACAACTTCTCCCAATTATTTCAATAAGAAACCTGAGATGATGATGTTTTAATATCGTCTCTAAAGAAAAGTAATAAATGATCCGAAAGTTACACGACCCAAAGTCGAGTGATATGAGCGACGAGTTTTAAAAGTTACCATGAATTTCACCACATTGGATTCCTCCTCTGGGCTGAACCACATTTCACCAACACGTTGAGATGGAAGCCACGTCGATGTCAATCTCAGCTGTCAATCATGATGTTTCAGCCCGTTTCATACCATTTAATAATACAATAATAAATAAATATGAAAGAGACTGACTCTGGAGATCAAGATGGCGCCGTGTGTGAAGATGTGTGGGACGCTCAGTAACACTCATCTGTTTAATCCTGTTCTTTATCGTCAGTGTTTCACGTGTGAGGGTTTCAAACCCCCCCCCCCCTCCTCCTCCTCCTGCTCCTGCTCCTCCTCCTCCCCCTCCTGCTCCTCCCCCCCCTCCTCCTCCTGCTCCCCCTCCTCTTCCTCCTCCTCCTCCTCCTCCTGCTCCCCCTCCTCCTCCTCCCCCCCTCCTCCTCCCCCTCCTGCTCCTGCTCCTCCTCCTCCCCCTCCTGCTCCCCCTCCTCCTCCTCCTCCTGCTCCTGCTCCTGCTCCTCCCCCCTCCTGCTCCCTCTCCTGCTCCTCCTCCTCCTCCTCCTGCTCCTGCTCCTCAGGACTGAGGAGGCTCTAACAGGTGAGATGGATTTGGATCCAGCAGCTCAGTCCTTCACAGGCAGAGTGAACGTGATCAACCAATCAGACGCTGATCGATCCCTGCACATCAGGCGCTGTGCTACATCGGGTTAGCTCCTCCACTTTGCATCGCATGAATGAAAAACTGGAGTTACACAAAAATGATCACAACAGGTAGACACACACAGTGGAAAACAAGCAAATGTGCCTTCAGGTTTTAATCTAAAATAAAAAGCCTCCTTCACTTCCCAGCCGGAGGATCCATGTTGGAACAACCTATCCCAGGATTCACCGCTCGATGGGATGATGCTAACAAGCTAACGTTAGCAGCGTCTCAGAGTAGCTAACGATGTCCCAGTGAGAGCAGGACGCTGTGGGGACGGGTTCTAAACCCTCCGTGGACCGGACTGTCCCAGTTCAGGTCAGCCTTCGTGAAGCTGCGTCTGTAGGCGGAGCCACAACTCCAGAGTCATCATGTGACTGATGATGCTTCTCTTTCTGGACCTAGCAGTGGTCAATCTGAGTAGTGACCGCTCCAGGAAGCAGGGGGAGGAGCTCCACAGACTAATGAGTGGTTCTCTGTCCTCGTCTCAAAGTGAAAAACAACTTGTTTCCTCTAACGAGTGAAAACTAAAATGTTTAACGAGTCTTAATGCCGAGCTGGAGACTTGTTGAACGTGTAGAAGCGTCTGTAAGGATGAGGCTGTCTGCTGACGGACACTGAGCCAGTGGAGAGGACACAACCCTCTGAGCCACCAGAGCACAGGTTCGATTCCTGCCTCCTCCCCGGGACACGACTCTGCAGAGAGGAGGAGCTGTCGGCTTCCTGGCTTCAGACCACCGGGTCAGCTGCTGCGTGAGGAGTGGGCGGCTCGGGAAGAATCTGGACATTCCTCTAAATATTTGTGCGTGGGGGCGTTTATATGGCTCGGCACTAATATTCAAACACGCCCACGGACTCACAAACATGCACACAAAACAAGGGGGGGGTGCTGAGCGGGAGGAAGAATCACATGCTCTGATTGGAAATGCTTCTGCTTGTTATGATGATGTGTGACCTGCCTGCCCCCGGTGCACGAATCAACAGAGAATCTGTGCACGCTAACACACACAGACACACACAGTTACACACAGACACACACAGACACACGCAGACACACACAGACTTCCTTTACATCCTGGTCTCGTCAGCCACAGTCCAATCAGCAGCCGGGGAATGTGGTTTCTATGCTAATGAGCGTGGGGTTGGGGGGGGTCGCAGGAGATGAGGGAACACACAAGAATAAATCTCCACTTCATGATAACGCACAATCAATCAGATGTGCGACCCTTCTCCTCCTCACTCCTCCTCTTCAAGCCCTTTCTCCTCCTCCCTTTCAATTCTCCATACTCCTCCTTCACCTCCTCTCCCCTCCCCTCCATCTCTTCTTTGTATTCCTCTCTTTTCCTAACTGTGAAATCTCTTTAGTGTCTCATCTTATTTCCCCTCGTTGTTCTTTTCCTCCTTTCTTCTCCTCCTCCCTCATTCTTTCCATTATTCTCTCTCCTTCTCTTGTTGAGGTTTTCCTCTCATCTTTTATCTGCTGCCTCATCTTTCACTTTTCATTTCGTCAACAGACACTTTGACAAAAATTATAAACTGACATCAGTTTTGGAAACAAAAATTCAAAATGAATTAACAGTAAATCAATGAGAGATGGAGACGTCTCTATCACACACACACAAACACACACACACACACACACACACAAACACACACACACAATACTATCACTATTAAACACACAATCAATACTCGATCGTTACAAGATCTCTCTCTCTCTCGCTCTTCTGTTTATTTGTACATTCATCCTCCCTCTCTCTCTCTATTTGTACATTCATCCTCCCTCTCTCTCTCTCTCTATTTGTACATTCATCCTCCCTCTCTCTCTCTCTCTCTATTTGTACATTCATCCTTTCCTCTCCTCTTCTTCATCTTCCTCGCCCCTGTCTGCTTTCAGTTCCTCCCCGATGCATCATTTTTTCGTCAGTTTCTCTTTTCCTTGCTCGCCCCTCATCTGTCTCCATTGCTCCTAATTATATTTGCCATGAATATATTTATGACTGCATTATTGGAGCGGTGCGGTGGTTGTGGTTTTAAGCTGCAGGATCATGATGAAGTGATCTGATCACAGAGAGAGAGAGAGAACACAGAGCTCTGCATGGGGACGTTTTAATCTGAGCTCCAATGAAATCTAACACCAAACTCAAACAATAAATAAAAAGAAACAGCTTGAACCAAAAGTCAATGAACCTGCCCTATGAACTGGAGATCGTGGGATGTTGGACTGGAATGTAAACTGGAGATCGTGGGATGCTGGACTGGTGTATACACTGGAGGGGGGGGGGGGGGGGGGGGGGTCACACGGCAGCTGCAGGGTATGAACTCTCTGGGAGCGTACATCCGGTTCTCAGAGTCGGAGGGAGAGTTCTTCTTCTTCTTCTGAGGATGTGGAGTCTGGATCCTGTCGAGCTCAGGGAGTGTGAGAGCTGCTGCTCGTCTTCCTCAGCTTCCTCAGAGTCACTGACACCGAGCTGATGAAGAGCTCGACCCGAGAAGAGATGATCACACGTCTGACGCATCAACACTGACGTGCAGCGGCCGAGAGAGACGCCTGCTCAACAGTCAGAGTGTGTGTCTGTGTGTGCATCACTGAAAATGAGCTGCAGTGTGGCACACACACGCACACACACACACACACACACACACACACACACACACACACACACACGTCAGCCAAAACACATTTTACGATGCAGAGTGAGGAGAGATCGCCTGAGAGCAAACGTCGTGTTGTGGTGTGTGTGAGCCTTAGTGTTAGTGTGTGTGTGTGTGTGTGTGTGTGTGTGTGTGTGTGTGTGTGATGTGACAACCACAGCTCTCTGATGCCAGACACCTCCTCTTCAGATATTAGGAAGGATTAGTGTTGTGCTGTAGTGATCTGTGTGTGTGACGCTGTCTCTTCGTCCGTCAATGACGTCACTGTTTAATGATCAGGTGACGAATCACGTGTGTGTGTGTGTTTGTGTGTCTGTGTGTGTGTGTGTGTGTCTGTGTGTGCGTGTGTGTGTCTGTGTGTGCGTGTGTGTTTAGACTGATGTGTTCAGAGATTTACAGAAGAGGAAAACACACAGTTCAGATTCATTTAGTTCTCAAACTGTCACTGAGCAAAGAGGAAACATCACAGGACGTTAAACCTAAAGATCAAAGGAGCAGGAGAGAAGTTCTAAAACAGATTATTTACGTCACTGCATGAAAAACTGATTCAAGATTCTTTCTTTCCTCAAGACTCGTTTTTATTATTGTTCACTGATTCTGATTCTCCCTCGTTTCTCCTTCTCTTCACCTCCTCCCTCTCTCTTCAGATCCCATCACTCGTTCTTTCCTCTACTTTCGATTATACTTCCTGTCGCTCTGTCAGTTTTCCTTTTCTGCACCTCCTCCACCACTCATTTTTCAGTTCTTTCTCTCTCTCTCCCCCTTTTCTCCATCAATCTCCTCCTCCTCCTCCCTCTCTAATCCCCTCAATTTAAATCTCTCCTCTTCTCCCTGCGTCTCTCTATCACTCTTTCCTCCTCCGACTCCCTTCACCTGCACAGAGTTCATTCCTCCTCACCGAATCCATTCTCCCCCCCGCGTCTCCACCTGCACTCGTTCCTTCTTGCTTCACCTCCTCCTTCATCCCTCCATCCACTTAACAGACACACACAGACGAGTCCCTCTTGACTTCCTGCTCTTCTGTTCAGGATTTCTCTTTCTCTCACAGAGTGGTTTTCACATTAGGGATAATTCGCAAAATAAAAATAATTACATACAATTCTGCAGCTTTGCCTTTTGTTCCATTTTGGAATAATCCTTTAGTCCAAATCAAATGTTTATGATGATGATTCACCTCAATTGGTCGGCCTGGTTCCTTTTAGAACCCATCAGAGATCCTGGTGGTTGATAGAGATGAATATACTTCAGAGTGAAGTGGTGAAGACAACCAGCTTCTCCATCATGAATACAGCTGCTCACAGTTATTGGAAACACACAAATTTCTTTGGCTGCACAAACACAATCACCACAACACCATCTCCCCCCCCCCCCCCCGGTCAGATTCCACTGCCTGCCACTTCCTCTTCTCTTCAACGCAGAGGAGGAGATTTAGCACAGTCGCAGTTTGGAAACACTCCAGTGATTAATTTGAAATATTACCGAAGCCGTTGTTTTGTCCATTAACTGACTACATTTCAAAATAAAAGCACCTCCTGTAAGAGAGGGAAGCTGGCTCCTCCATCAGTCCCAGTTTCAGACCAGTCCTCCGAGGCTCATGTCTTCACCTCACACTCATCCATCACCATTAGCAGCCCGAAATTGACTTCTGCAGCCCCCCCCCCCCGCCAAAGTCTCCCAACACTGTGATTTATAGATGGACTCTCACTGGCAGCTCCGTGGAGGGACATATAGCTGCAATGCATCATGGGAGACACAAGTGGGGGAAACGGACATTTGCTGGTTTAACATTTAAAATCTGAAACAATAAACTGAAGTCACTTCTCTGTTGGTATAAAACTGTCTCCAGTGGAAAACAAAGTCTCTTCAGGAAACTTTCTGTGCAGCTTCAAAATGTTTTATTCAACGAAGCAAAGAATAAAAAGCTCAAAGAACCAGAAGACTCAGAACTGCTGGTTCATGGTTCTGAGGTTTCAGCCTCAGACGAGTTCTCAATGATCTGATCCAGAACCAGATCCCTCGACTTCATCTTCATGGTCCTCATAAGACTGAAGTGGAAAGCAGTGAACAGTGTTTGGCTCGAGGGCACTTCGACAGGTGGACAGGAGGATCCCGGCCGGGGGGGGGGGGGGGGGGGGGGGGGGGTTCGTGACTCATCTCTTCGTCACTGTTTCTGTGCAGAACTTTTTCCTAACACAATAACAAAGTGCTGATTGTGGCGTCGGGAGGATTTTCATTTTGTGCGACTGTTTCAGACTTCGTGTCTGAACTGTAAACTGCGTGAACCGCCCCCCCGGCGCCGGCGCTGCTTGGAATCGGCCTCCGGTAATGAATATGGATTATGGAAACAATATGTGTTGAAACAGTCTGCGGCGGCCGCCTGTAATTGAGCCTCGCTCCTGAATTAATAATGAGCACCACATCAATTATGCAGAATGATTAGTAACCAGGCAACACAGAGCTTTATGTCGCGGTTTGTAGATCAATATGGTGTGGGGGGGGGGGGGGACACGAGAGGGAAAACTGTGTGTGAGTGTGTGTGTGTGTGTGTGTGTGTGTGTGTGTGTGTGTGTGTGTGCGGTTCTCCTTTAAAAATCGACTTCATCTTGGTTTGAAGATGTTAAACTGTGAGACAGATGAAAACCATCCCCTCCGTCTGAGAAGCTGCTTCTTATGATTTCTGCTCATTCTGACAAATTCATAACTTCGTTCTCACTGAACCTGAGAAAAGAGACATTATTATAATAAGAGGGAATGAAAGTCATCTTGTATTTGCTCAACTGGCTTTTAATGTCAGGACTAAATACCAACGTTTCACTCAGGCTGGTCCCACATCAGTCGTCTTAATCTCACAAAGCCCCCACGCACACACACACACACACACACACACAAGCACACACACACACACACACAGACACACACACAGTGGTGGAGCTGCTCACTCGGCTTAGCGTCCTGATCCTGTCGAGTGGAGGTTAAGACACTTCGTTGTCCTCACAGTGATAATCAACAGTCCCTCTACACCAGCGTAGATTAATAAATAGACTAACGGGGGGGGGGGGGGGGGGGGGGGGGGGTCTGAGACAGAGAGAGAAGGTAAAGATTCATCTTCACCTGTTTCCATGACGAACCGTGAGTGGTAATAGTTTAGGAAATATCTACATAAATAAAAAGGTGTGAAAACTTGGTTTGAAACGATTCTAATCAAATTCCTTCACTGCATCGTAAAGTCAACTCTTTATGGAGGTTTTAACCACAACTCCAACAGGGACCAGTGGCACCAGTGGAACCAGTGGAACCAGTGGAACCAGACGGGTTGGACAACAAAATGAGAAGAGCTGCAACTTTTCAGATCTCTATGAAGCTGAGGCGTGGCAAAAAACTCAATGTTGGTCCCCCCCCCCCCCTCAATAAGAGGCTGCTATGTTCTCCTCTGCTCCTCCCTCCTGCTCCTCACTCCTGCTCCTCACTCCTGCTCCTCACTCTGTCTCCTCTGCTCCTCCCTCCTGCTCCTCACTCCTGCTCCTCACTCCTGCTCCTCACTCTGTCTCCTCTGCTCCTCACTCCTGCTCCTCACTCTGCTCCTCACTCTGCTCCTCACTCCTGCTCCTCACTCCTGCTCCTCACTCTGCTCCTCACTCCTGCTCCTCACTCCTGCTCCTCACTCCTGCTCCTCACTCCTGCTCCTCACTCCTGCTCCTCACTCTGCTCCTCACTCCTGCTCCTCACTCTGCTCCTCACTCCTGCTCCTCACTCTGTCTCCTCTGCTCCTCACTCCTGCTCCTCACTCTGCTCCTCACTCTGCTCCTCACTCTGCTCCTCACTCCTGCTCCTCACTCCTGCTCCTCACTCTGCTCCTCACTCCTGCTCCTCACTCCTGCTCCTCACTCCTGCTCCTCACTCCTGTTGAGATGATCTCAGCTCTCTTTAACCCTTCACTGTACTTTTCATTAGTGCTCAGTTCCACACGGGAAGATAAACTGTTTCCTCTCTGGACGACAAACTGGATAATGAGACGTGAGAACATCAGCAGCAGAAGGAGGGAAATCCCCTCACACCTCCACACACACACACACACACACACACACACACTGAGTGTGTGTGTCTGTGTGTGTGTGTGTCTCCTGCCTGCAGAGCTCAGTGTGTCTGCCTCTCCATCTGTCTGCCTCTAACACAGTTGGGAACAGTCGGGTTAAAACCATTTTCCTCCAGAAACTGAAACTGAAACTGAAGACAAACACTTCAGGCTGATGGTCGTCTCTGCAGCAAACTGACAGAATGGAACTGAGACGTTCTTGTTCCTGGTTCCTCTTCAATCATCTCTCGTTATCAAACCAACCTTCAGATGGTTGAAGTCACTTCTTCACATGAGAAACACACACTACAGAAAACGTGCAGACACTATTTTTACACACTTTGATTTAGAGTTTGACCTGGTGATGCACATTGTGTATGTTGTTTGCTTGTGTGTAAGTTTGTGTTTCTTTGTGAGTTTGTCTTCCTGTTGGTTTGCTCATGTCTCCCATGGGGACACGGGGACACAATGGGTTGGTTTGACTCCGTCCTCTCCTCACGTCCTGAAGCAAAGTGTCAAACTCGTAAACCGAGACATCAGGTCGCTGATACTTTTTACAGCGTGCTCCTCTGGTGCTCAAGCTGGACCCTTTACGAGCCGGGGGGGGGGGGGGGGGGCTGCACCTGAATGCAACATGACAGCTGACGAGTCTCCACGGGTTCGAACAGACATGACACGACCGCCTGGTTTTAATTACTCTGTTCAAACTCTCCTTGACATTTACTCTGGTTCCATCGACCTCCTCCACCTCCTCCACCTCCTCCTCCTCCTCCTCCTCCTCAGCTTGTTTTCTCTCCCTGTTACAACCGAACCTCGCTGACCTTCCCTCCTCTCCCTCCTCTCCCTCCTCTTCCTCCTCCCCCTCCTCTCCCTCCTCCCCCTCCTCCACACCACGGCTCAGGAGAAAGCAGAGTGAGGACATTTAATGGCGTCAGACATGATTAATCGGCGGCAGAGAGGCGAGCTGATTCCAAACAGTGATTCAACCTGAGCGCTCTGTAATGAGGAGAGAGCGCGGCTGACGATCACCTTAATAAAGACGTCCAGGCGTTAATTAGACTGACACGCCTGCTGCACAGTGTGTGTGTGTGTCCCTGAGGACGCACTGCTGCTGATGGGGGACAGACTTTGTCTCTACACACACACACACACACACACACACACACTGCTGCACAGACGGATGTGAGCGTCTAGTGGAGGACTGGATGTTAAGACATTAGAACCTGGTCTGCTGCAGGACACGCTGTGAGGACGTGTCTCTGGCTGAGGACGTGTCTCAGGCTGAGGACGTGTCTCAGGCTGAGGACGTGTCTCAGGCTGAGGACGTGTCTCAGGCTGAGGACGTGTCTCAGGCTGAGTTGGACCATGTGATCTGCTGACGAGCTCCTGCAGCAGATGTTGGTGAAGCAGCTGCTCCACAGATCTTCATGTGGAGTTGAGTCTGATCCAGCTTCAGCTCCTCTTCCTCTGGTCGTCACTGATCTCTCGGCTTCACTCAAGTTTCCTCTGAGGCTTCATGTCTCAATCTTCTTCATCATCTTCAGCAAACTTCACTTCTTCTTCCTGCAGGTTTCAAACTGAGCACTGAACGTTCTTCAGATCTGGTGAAACTTGAACATTTCTATAACTAGATGACAGCGGGATCAATAAGGTGCGTTTCCTGCAGAGATTGAAAAGCACTGAATTTGTGCTACTTTATAAAAGCAAAGTTACATCAACAGTAGTTTTCAAGCTCTTGACACTTCAGCTTTCAGAGCTCCGGCCTCAAACTGATCCAGCTTAGAACCAACAATCTTCTTCTTCTATTGTTTAATGCCGTCTCTACTTCCTGTGATTGGTCCAATGTGTTTTGA
Source organism: Pleuronectes platessa (assembly GCF_947347685.1). Classification (NCBI taxonomy): domain Eukaryota; kingdom Metazoa; phylum Chordata; class Actinopteri; order Pleuronectiformes; family Pleuronectidae; genus Pleuronectes; species Pleuronectes platessa. The sequence continues at coordinate 10,411 of NW_026519010.1, forward strand.
CTGCAAACCAACAGAGCCGTGGTTCAGTTTGATCCGGACCCAGAACACCTCTCCTGGTCGGACTCAGTTCTGGTCTGTAGGTCTGAGGAGCCTTCAGACTGACGGCTGAGGGGAACGCTCTGTTTCCATGTTCTACGTTTTGTCAGTTGCTTCCTCGTCCTCAGCTCCATGAGGGAGACAGGGTGAGACAATGTGACCCACATGTCCTCTCATGGACACATGTTTAGCCTGCAGGTGCATTAAAGGTTACACAGTCAGTCAGACAGAGACATGAAGTCGTACACATGAGCAGACGAGTCATTAACTTCCTCTCAGAGCTCGTGGAGGTGGAATCACTTCTCTCCTGTCACACTGAGGACAGAGCTACACCTGTGACCTTCTTCCTCTCCACCCGACTCGTGTTCCTCACTTCAAGGCCTCAGAGCTGCAGAGAGACACCAGCTCTGCTCACACCGAGGCACAGAGGAGCTGAACAGGTGGAGCAGAGGTTCATCCAGAGAGGACTCACTGTTTCTGTTCATTCACACTCTCGTTCACCTGCTGCTGAAGAAATCCACTGACACAGGAACAGACAGCAGCTGATCCTCACAGCCCAGGAGCGAGGAGCCAATCACAGCACAGCCCAGGAGCGAGGAGCCAATCACAGCACAGCCCAGGAGCGAGGAGCCAATCACAGCACAGGACGGGCCTCCTGCAGGAGGGGACACGTCGTGTGGACGAGGATTCAAACTGATCAAGAGCCCAAACGCTTGTGTGAGATCGATTTAGTGTTTTAAAACGAAGCCTAAAACACAACCCCGGAGATTCCAAACTGAGCTGGGACCAGCTGCGCTTCCAAGAGTCTCCGTGGAGTCGTCTCCTGAGACAGACAGAGTCCAGCCTGACGCCTGTTAAACTGTGTCAACAACAGTCTTCAAACCGTCTCTCTGAGCTTCAGTCTTCAGTGAGACAGACAGCAGGACGCTGCAGAGACGACTCTGGGCTCCACTTCCTGTTTGACCTCGTCCTCGCTCAGTGGTTCAATTAAAATCCACCGCTCTGTTGTTCACAGACGAGTCTCCAGCAGGCGGACAGATGGACGCACACAGTAATCATGTCTTCTGGTATCTGAGGCTCTGGTGTGTCTCGTTGTCCTCCGCTCTCCAAGTGTCTCTGCCGTCACTGTGGACACTCGGAGAGACCACATGTCTAAACTTAGACATCAAAGCTCAGCGCGGCGCTCGGCCTTCACATTAACCTTCTGATGAAGCTGCAGGAGCCTCAGACACAGAGTCCCCCCCCCGCTGCCAGTGTGACGCCTGGCGACTTCATGAGACTGATCCTGGATCTGTCAGACGCTGCTGAACTGCTTCCTTCAGTTTCTTAGCAAAGCAGATTCAGAAATAACTTTGGCTTTGATGAGTTTTAGTAGAAACTGAATTGGGTCTCTGAACAGGTTTGAGGTTTTACAGAAGAATTCTGCTGATGATCTGTCACAGTCGGATTCCTTTGATCCATCGAGCTCCGTTGTTTAGAGAAACTATAACAAACACGTCGTGAGTTTTTCATTTTCCTGCAAATTTCCCTACAAACTAAAATTTGCTAAATAAACGACCTGGTATTTATCTCTTATCCATCAGGATATCTCAGCTTTGACCCAATTTGGTGCCAGTTACAAAGGAAATGGAGAAAGTATTGCTCATTATATTTCAGTTTTTAAGAATACAGATGAATTATGTCAGAGGAAGGTGAAAATGTTTTCATAAAAACATGTCAACATCCACCAGTTTCCTTTGAATCTGTCACAAACTGCATCAGTCTTCAAGAGAATATCCTGATGAGGAAGTTATGAAGAAAGTTTCCAGGTTGTTTCCTGTTAAATAAATCCCAGCCAGACGCTGAAGATTCATTGAGCTGAGTGAGTACAGACCACAGACTGTCACATCACGTCCTCCAGAAGTGAAGCTGAAACACCTCGGGTACAAACGCTGCCACCTTGTGGTGATGACGTTATTAACAGTCAGTCTGTGCAGCAGTGATCGTGAAGTGAAGTCGTGCGTTTCAGGTTCTTCGGCAGCATCGGACGAAGGTGATCACCCGTTCAGTCTGCGAGATGGGGGGGGGAAATCACAGGCTAACTCACGATACGTGAAACAACAATAATATCATGATATAACCATTCTGCCTAAAGCGATATATTGGTACACAATCAGAGGGTGGGGATGAGAAAAAATACAACTTTTAAAGATTTGTGTTATTAACTCGTCCTCCTCCACCTCATTATTTTCATTATTTACATTCCATCTCTCTCTGTCTCCACCCGCCCACCACGTACTGGGGCTGACATCAAACGCTGCTGAAGTAGACTCCTCTATTAGAACGACCCGAGAAACCACAAACACTCAACAACACACGGCTCATTAAACAACACTGACTCCGCAGCAACAAGTGTGTGTGTGTGTGTGTGTGTGTGTGTGTGTGTGTGTGTGTGTGTGTGTATGTGTGTGTGTGTGTGTGTGTGTGTTGTCTTCATTAGTAAACCTCTGCAGGGTTAGACCCCCAAAAAAACTGTAGCAGGATTATACACAAATATGAATTTGAGTAAATAGAAAACAAACATCATGGATCCACTGGATCGCTTTACAGCACAGGACACACACACTAGCACACGCACACACACACACACACACACAAACACGCACACGCACAAGTCATCGTGATGCATCAGTGTGTCGTGATGGTGATGAAGGTGGATGACGAAGAGGAAGATGGTGACGATGAAGGTGGCGTGTGATGACATCAGCGTGGACGGGGCTCAGACCAGCTGTCGGTCAGTGAGACTCATTCATCCCAGTGAATAACGAGCAGAGGACAGAGCAGCCCACACACAATCTGTGTGTGTGTGTGTGTGTTGTGTAATCCTCGTCATGTAACACACACATGCTGAGTCAGCACAGAGATTAAAATGGACACAGACTCATCTGCCACACAAACACAAACCTGTGAACATTTTTCTAAAAACAGGAAAAACTCTTTCTCGTCACTGATCGACACGACAACACACACACACACACACACACACACACACACACACACACACACACACACACACACACACACACACACACACACACACACACACACACACACACACACACACACACACACACACACACACACACACACACACACCATGTCAGGCTCCACACGCGTGTGCTGACGACTGGAGAACGACTCAGCGGCCGACTCTCCTCTGATTGGTCACTTTCACCACCCCCCCTCCCGCAGGAAGAGCCGCCAATCAAAAGTAACAGCCTGTATTTACAGGAGACGTCAAACTGCTTCAGATCATCTCCAAAGATTAGTGTTAAAGTTCTTGTCCTGCTCATGACACCAGTTTCTACACAGAGACGCTCGATGACCTCGTCCGGAGCCGAACGAGTTTGAACCGGACACAGATTCTGAGTCCGGACACTTTTCAGTGTGAAACCAGCAGTGAGCTTTAATATTCAAATCCATCAACACGCCTCCATGAATTTATCAGACCTCAGTGCAGTTAACGTTATTTATTCTGCAATAAAGATGTTGCTGCTGTGAAAGTCAACCTGCGCTGCGTCCTGTGAGTTACAGCCTCACTTTGTGTCAGAGTGAATTAACATCTTTCTACAAGTCAGAGTGGGTTTTTTAAGATGGACTCTCTCTCCAGCGTGGAGCTGCGGCAGAGCCAGACCTGGAAACATGAGCAGAGTCTTCACAGGACAGATCCCAGAGCTGCTCGTTAGGACACTAAAGCTCCGACAAACACCCGAGAGGAGAGTCGCCGAGCGGCAGCGTGTCGGGGATTTGTGCTGCGTCGATGATGTCACCCGAGGATCTGGGCCTCTTGTCTCAGATCTGACGGAGACTTGTTCTCTGTGAACCGTGAAGCCGGGATGAGCGCGGCTCAGCGGGGGGGGGGCACAGCTCGCTGCCTGGAAGCAGGAACCCGGCTCCACCTCAGCTCAGGGTTCAGAAGAGATCAACAGCTCGTTCCTCTCTTTATTAAGTTGGTGCCACTTTTTAATAAATGTGGATGTTATTCTGTCAGAGACGGATCCGCTGCATCCAGCCTCGACTTAGTGTTTGGGGTTTTCACATTTGGAGACTTTACCTTAAAGATCATTCAAAATAACTTTTTGCACCATAACTTTTAAAATGAGATTCACTTTGAACTTTTATCCATCATGAGACATGAGACTCGCTCGAGTTAAAAAAACATTGAATTCTCAATAATGCAGAAAAATAAGCTTTTGTGTCGACAACACAAAGAATTTACCAAACTGTTGTAGAATGTAGTGACATCTAGTGGTGAAGTGTCATGATGCAGCTGAATACCCCCCCCCCCTTCCAACATGAAGAGAATCTGTGATAGCTTCCGTTTTCATAGAAACTCAAAAGGTTTAGTTCGTCCAGTCTGAGCTACTGTAAAAAACATGGCTGCCTCCGTAGAGAGGATGTACATATAAAGTATTTAAATATGAAAGGCCCATTCTAGGGTGAAACACACTATTGGTTATAAAAGAATCTTATTTTAAATACTTTACTAAGGGCGTGAAAGAGCCTCTATCGAACCACATCACAGACTATGATCAGTCTCATGAGTCACTGTGGAGACGCAGTGATGGACAGACGAGGTTAAACTTAGAGAAGTCGTGATTGGCTGGTCGCCCACAGACGTGACATCACGGCGCTGATTAAAGCCGACCTGATTCCGACGGGACAACAGACCCAGAGCCTCACACACGCCTGTGAGCACGTTTCCCTCTGAAGGAAGCTCTCACATGAAATATGATCTATTTTGATCTGCAGAGTATTTTTAGCAGCAGCAGCAGCAGCAGGCGTCTCTCTGCAGTTCACTCACACCATGTTCATATTTAACAGTCCCAATAAGAAGAGCTCAGCCAGAAAATACTGTTCCATCGACTCCCAGACATGTTTTAAATATCAGGACCCAGTGAAACTGCAGGACTGATGTTTCCACTCAAACATCTTCTCTTCCATCGGCTCGTTCTCGGATCCTGATGTTGTCTCTGGGAACCTTGTTAGTGTTTATTGGTAATTAACATTCCATTAAAGCTACAGAGCAGATTCCCAGTGAACAAGTTGGAGGATCGAATGAGAACTTCTTCACTGTTGCTGTGGATCAAGGTGTTTTCTTGAGATTGAACCTTTTGGGGCATTTTCACTGATTTCTCATCATAATTCATGGATCTGGATGAAAAGCATCAGACTGATATCTGAAGATGTTTCAGGACACAGACATTTCCTGCAGTGAGTGTTTGTGAAGCAGCAGCAGGTTGTCGGGTCCGACTCGTTCACACCAACAGGAACATGTGGGGAACATCCAGGCGAGGGGCGGAGCCTGTAGAGCAGCAGGGGCGGAGCCTGTAGAGCAGCAGAAGATCTGGAATCTCCTCGTGTTTCCAGTGGACGTCTCCTACGTGTCGGTGTTGTCAGGTCTTATTGTGCGTGTGACTGTAGCAGGAGTTCAAACCGTGCGGGTGACGAGGACGAAAAGATCCGATACACAACATTAAAGTCAGACGTCACAGTCACACTCTCTCTCTCTCTCCCCCCCCCCCCCTCTTTCTCTCTACCACTGTTTGTTATGGAGGAAGCTATCCAGGCTGAGATGGATCGCTGCACAAACAAATGTTTGTTCTGCCCTTCGCAAACCCCAGAGACACACAGACACACACACACACGCACACACACACAGCTGTCGACTGCATTATTTGTGTGTATATATGTGTGTGTGTGTCAGAGAGTGACAAACATGTATTACTTATTTTTCCATTTTTTCCCTATTGTTATTCAGATGTTTTATGATGAAGTCCCGAATGTGTGTGAGTGTGTGTGTGTGTGTGTGTGTGTGTGTGTGGTTGTGTGTGTGTGTGTGTCTGTGGGCACCAGCTGTCCACCAGTTAGTACCCTCAATGGGAATATGGGGGTGGAAGGGGTTGGATGGAACACCAATTTTTTTACCAATAAGTAAAAGGAGAAAAAGCACAAGAAGAAGAAGAAGAAGAAGAAGAAGAAGAAGAAGAAGAAGAAGACAGGGGTAGCAAGGATGGAGGGATGAAAACAGAGAACTAAAATGATGAGAATTAAAAAGTGTCTAAAGAAGATGGTGGGATGAGAGAGATAGACGAGAAAAGAAGAAATCCATTTGAAGTTAAAGGAATAATAAAGAAAGAATGAAAAGATAGAGGGATGGTGGTGGAGGACGTATAGACGGAGGGATGAAAGGAGCTGTCAATCAGCATTGGGGGGGGTCAGAGGTCAGGAGGAAGGGGCGGGTCTTAACAAGCCTGAAACACAAACGAGGAGAGGGGTCGTCACGCTTCAGACTCTCTGTTGTTTCCTCTCTGCCTGCTTCATCCCTCCATCCTTAGACAGACGGAGGGAAAGAAAGACATAAGATGGAGGGGGGGGGGGGGGGGTGGGGGGGGGGGGGGGAACTGCCGACTCATCAGAAAAAAATGAAAAGAAAGACAGAGGGTGAAAAACGAAGGAAAGCCCTGAGAGAGGGATGGAGGGATGAAGGGAGGGAGGGGAAGGGTCACATGATTTATTCAGAGGAGGAGGAGGAGGGGGGATGAGGGGGATTAAGACGGAGAGCTGCCACCTGAACCACACACACACACACAGACACACACACACACACACACACACACACACACACACACACACACACACACACACACACACAGTCCCTCAGGGCTCGGGGCGGCGGGTTTGAAAGGATGTTAATTGTCACCAACACGACTTTAATCAGATTTCAGCTTCCACCCTCATGACACACACACACACACACACACACACACACACACACCCCCCCATGGGACAGAGGGGCACGTGCCTTCATGTGTGTGTAAATGTATAAATCCGATTTTGGCGTGGAGGTGTGGTCATTAGCGCCAGGTCCCATATGCTGCCTGCCGGCTCGGGGGGGAAAACCCCTGGGACACACACACACACAGACACACACGCACAGACACACACACAAGAATGCCAAAAAAAACACACAAAGAAAAGGAAGATTAAAACTAAACACCTGTTTAGAAGAAAAATAAGCCACACACACACACACACACACACACACACACACACACACACACTTAATAAGGAAGAAAATAAACACATAAAATCAAGCAAGGATTCACAAACACACACTTACACAAAAATACACAGTACACAGTAAAACAAACACACAGTCCCACCTCTGTGCTTCACTATGTGTGTGTGTGTGTGTCTGTGTGTGTGTGGTGATGATAGAATAGGTTTCTCCCTCGCTCCACCCTTCCCTGATGAAGACATCTATCTCTCTCTCTTTTTATCGTTTCCGTCACTGCCATCCATATTTTTATGTCTTCCTCTCCTCAGCCCTGGTCATCCTTCCTTTTCCTTTATTCACTTGTTCACTCATCTTCTTTTTAATTCCTTCCCTCTTTTCTTTTCCTCTTCCTTCGTTACTTTGCTTCCTCGCTCCCCTCTTTCTTTCGCTGCCTTCCTCATCC
>NW_026519011.1:0-2000 GCF_947347685.1 Pleuronectes platessa
AGTAGTGATGACGGTTCTCTCTCATGTCTTAGGTTTCCTATCGGCTGTTTGAGGACACAGGTCTGTTTGAGACCTTCAGGATCCCTATAAAAGAGTTCATGAACTACTTCCACGCTCTGGAGAACGGCTACAGGAGGACATCCCCTGGTGAGTAGAGGATCCACTGGCTTATCAAATGTTCAAGTGAATTATTGATGCCCTGCATTACCCTCACCTGCCACAAGGTGGACGTGTTGCTTCGTCAATGAAATAAAGCAGCACGAACCGGAATAAGCCGATGTAAAGTATCCTGATGGTTAAATGTTGGTGTTTAAAATATTTTTTTATAATTCATGTTGTGACTGAAGGTGTAGTTGACATGTACCATAAACATGTACCATGTAACATGTACCATGTACCATAAACCATATGTTTTTACATCATGCAAAACCTTGTTTCTTATTAAAGACAGCGTAAAACCAAAGTATGAATAATTAATAATAGTCAGTAGTATTGTTTTTAAATGATCTGCACATTTTTTTATAAACAATGACTCATTTCTTTTCCCCATACTGTAGCTGTTATAGCCAGTTTTATACTCTTGACCATTTTGGGAAAGCAACTATATTCATGAAACAATTTTTTTCTTCATGTGTATTTTTACCAGTCTCCTGTACAAAGAATCCTATAGTTAGATTCTGTATACTACTTTCACTCCGAGCTTTTACAACTTCATCAGTGGTGGCATCATATATATTTCATCTCAGTGGTCTTACCGCCCTCTAGTGCTTTAAATGAACATGTATTTTACCCTCCCCAGATCACAACAGGATTCATGCCACTGATGTGCTGCATGCTGTTTGGTACCTCACCACTCAGGCTGTGCCGGGCCTTCCCACCCGGCTAACTGAGAATGGGATCCACACTGGTGAGGATTTTGTCCGCCCTGAGGCTTTTCATGACTAATGATCCAAATTGATCCCTCGTTTACATATTTTTTTCTCCATTCTGTTAGATTCTAGCAAAGCATTTCATTTATTGTAGTTTTGTAGATCATGAATCAGTTTGTTTTGTAATCACGGTTTCCTGCCGTAACAAACGCAACCTCAGTGCACCCCTGTGGACTAGGGGTTAAGATGCCAAACGTGGACCACAAAAGGTCAGATTTAGCCAGGAACCTTTATTTATTATCCCCTTTAGATTTTCCTGTCATGCCTCTCTTGTTTCAATTTCTAAATATAGTCAAAAGATGCCCCAAAAGAAATAAGTATAAAAACAAATCAAAGCTCATGTTTGAAGTTGATTTGTCAATTTGTCAAATGACTGTCGTTTTCTGGTCTTTTTTCGTCCTACATACATTGAGAACCTTGTCAATGTTTCTACTTTATATGTATTTTACAGTGTAAAAGCAAACTGTCCTGCTACACACGCTCTCACATCATAACTGCAGAAATGTTCGGTTCCTGTTGCCATTCAATATTATGGTGACACATTTTACAGACAATAAACTACCGATGAAAAACTTCTGACCAGGTGAAACAAGTGAAAGGGCTGACCGGTCATTCCTGAATAAAATAGACTAGTGGCACCTTTACTCTAGTTTGTAAATAACAAAGTGGCAGCGTCTAAGCAGAGAGCCCCATTCATGACTCAGGATTGGTTTGTGTTGTCTCTCTGTCCTCAGACTCAGACAACGGCATTAGACCTGGGAGCACAGGCTTCCTGGTGTCCAAGATGAACCCTGACCTGGAGGAAGGCTGCGGCTCCTTGTCGGGCCTCATCCCCGGCCTGGAGCTCATGGCCCTGTATGTAGCTGCTGCCATGCACGACTACGACCATCCTGGGAGAACCAATGCTTTTCTAGTTGCTACCAGTGCACCACAGGTAAATAAACATAAAACAGTGCAGTCTGACTGATGAACTGAATGAAAAATCCATTAAATTTTATGTCAAGTTTAATTAACCGGCTGCAACTTCAGTCAACCGACAATAAATCTGTCTCTCACGTGAATAAAGTGAAC
>NW_026519012.1:0-17605 GCF_947347685.1 Pleuronectes platessa
GTAGACTACAGTGCAGTGAAAGCTAATTATTTCCAGCCAGGAGGAGCAGGAGTCGACCTCTGACTCCACATCCATCCTGATACCCCCCCACTTCCCTGCAGGGGAGACGGTGTGAGGGTTTGTCCCGAATCAACATCCTTCCACCCAACCCCACCACACACACACACACACACACACACACACACTCACACACACACACACACACGCACACACACACACTCACACACACTCACACATGCACAGTACATGTAAGTAATCCTACTGTAAAGTGAAAGTGCACATCTCCCCTCCTCCCCCTTATTGTTCTGGCCTACTTCGCTCATACTCATGCATGCTTAACCCTTTATTCAGCCATGACAACCCCACCCCCCCCCACCCCCCCCCTTCCACCCATCATACACTTTCACTTACACACAGTCACGTGCCGCTGACGCTGTTACCACGGCTACAGGGGGAAGACTTGCCCCTTTTTTTCCCAGTTTGCCCCAAAGCCCACCACTAACGTACTGGGAGCAGATAACGCCTCAGCCAATCCCAGCGTTGAGACGAGCACCCCCCCCCCCCCCCCGGGCATTGGGTCTCCATCCTGACCGCTGGTGACCACTGGCGCAGCATCTGCAGGGTCGCGGCGGGAGCGCAGCCTGGAGCTACCCCCCCCCCCCCCTCCGAGCGCCAGTCACAACATTGGCCCTCTGTGGATTCCTGATGCCTTCGTGCTGATTGGACGGTGACCTTTGCATCAGCGGCGGCTGTTACTATATGGCTGATGGCCAATGAGCTTGTTTATCCCTCAGACTCCACAGTCGTCCCACCGCTGGAGTTACACGCAAAATAATGAGCCGGAGAAAGGTGAATTCGATTCATGAAGAATAAATGAGCTGAGTGTTTAAGGCGGATCAGAGATGAAGAGAACGCGTCCAAAGAAATTGAAGATGATGAGACACGAGCAGCTGCGTGAACACGAGTCAAGAAATCGACTCCGCGCTTTGATCACACACAGCAGGGGGGGGGGCTTTTCGTGCGTCTGTTTTTCATGTGCTTAATATTAAAACCTGATGGCAATTTACTCCACAACACATAACAGAGGCATCAGCTGACTTCCAAGGAGCAGTCCTGTCTATAAAAAGCTGCTTCGGAATTATTGAAAATGTCTCTCTGGGTCTGTGGAAGTGTCACGACAAGAATGTTGTTTTTTCTTTCCTTGTTGTTTACACGCTTGTTGTTGTTGTTGTTGTTGTCATCGTGAGGTTTCCACCCCTCCCTCCCTTCCTCCTGCAGCACATCCATGCACGCATATACACATGCATCCCCCCCCCCGGGTCGTGGCGTGCCGAGGCCGGGAGGAGCAAGACGACTTCCAGACGAGTTGAAAGAGTGAACGAGCACAGATTCCGCGTGTCGAGGAAGAGAGGGAGCGAGGGAAGGAATGAGAGGAGGAGGAGGAGGAGGAGGAGGAGGAGGAGGGGGGGGGGAGGGAAGAGGGAAGAGGGTTGCCCCCGACACAACATGTGAAGCTGCCACTACATCAAGCACTCATGTGCAAGAGTCGAGTGGTTTCTACCCAGCAACCCATCCTCTTGCCCCCCCCCCCTCCCTTTCCCACATGTCACTATCACACACCCACACCCTAACCTCCCCCCCCCCCCCTCTTCGCCAGCAGACAGCTCTTGCCAAATGGCAGCTCATGGTGAGAGGCAGGCACCAACCAGAGGCCAAGACATGGGCTGTGGAGGGAGGGGGGGGGGCCTTGTTTTTGGCATGTTCATACACTGTGAACTGATGAGCGCTAACGAAAAGGGAAGGTACTCATGCACACGGCGGAACAGGCACACGGCGTCGGCACGTGGAAGAACCGCGGCCTCAGCACGGAGCGGGGGGTTCCGAGGCGATGGAGTCAAGCTGTGCTCACATTGAAGTTTTTTGAAGCGGTACGACTCCAGACTGCTCCACTGTGACCCAGTAAGAAACAAGGCCAGTGTGTTACTGGGTCTCGCACTTACTGGGGAAGCTTTCACACACACACGAGACACGAAGAAAGATACACACACAAACACAAGGAGGTTAATAGAGGTCGCATACAAACAACATGCTAAAGACACGGCACAGTTTTGTATTAACCACATTACAATCACACCCGTGTTATTGCTTTAATGGATTCACGTGTTTATCGTGCAGAGGAGCTGCACACACTCAACACAGAGAGAGAGGTGAGGTCAGTATTGGAGGAGATGGGGAGATATCGCCAGTAGCTCTCTGTAAATTGCTGCCATCTTTCACCATGGCTGGTTGTCTCCAGGTGTGTGTAAGCGTGTGTGTGTGTATGTGTGTGTGTGTGTCTGTGGAGGCTGCCAGGCTTCTAGCATGAAGGCAGATGATCCTCTGGTGTTTTTTGATGTTGCGGTTGCGTGTGGGAGTCGACACGTACGGGGAAGATTCCTACATTCGTGTCAACATCTTCTCGTACAACACGCGTGCAACACATGTCTGCAAAATACATGGAACGACAGATACACACTGTACGTGCTTGTAAACGCATTAATACAAACACACACACGCCTCACGTAGAGAGATGACAGTGAGTTAATTAAAGAGGAGAAGAGTAAAAGACACAGAAATATCTCCTGAGCGTTTCTCCTCTTCTCTCCTCCTGCTGATTGGGGTCAGCTCTCCGTCGTTAACTAAGAGGAGCGAGGAGAGGAGTGAGGAGAGGAGGAGTGAGGAGGAACCGGACGACCCCTCCGCTTTTATAGGGCTGCCTGATAATAAGACCTGGTGCCTCGGAGGAATGCTGCAGAAGGAATGCGCTGTTAAACATGTCTGCGCTCCTAAACCCTGCTTTTCTCAATGTATATATCAGCTGGAGGCGTCCCCCACGTTCCCAGGTTTGAAAAATCCACCAGAAGCACCCCCCCTCCCCCTCACCCCTGAGTCTCTTCAACCCGACCTCCCTATCCGCTTTCAAACACGCCCGCTGATGGGAACATATCACAGGAACAGATTCCTTCACCGCGAGAGTCTTGAACGTGCATGAAATGTATTTTCTGTCTGCCGGCCGTCTGCGAGTAATTCCGACTGAAGAGCTGGAAATAACAAAGTCCAGTGTCGAGCACACGAGCCACCAGACGGGCTCCAAAGCTCCCGACCACAGGCTCACACATCGAATTAAAATTCTGCCGTCTCTTGGCAGAATTATCAGACGCAGATATTTGCCCTCCTTCATAATATATACACAAATAGACGTGTTGGAGGAGACATGGCGAATGGACAGTGTGGGAAAAAATAGCCGGTGGATTGTGAATGAGACTGGAAGTGTGTGACATTTGAACAAAGTCCCCAGTCTGTTTAATGTGTGCGTGCATGTGTGTGTGTGTACGTGCCGGACCCTCATTGATGTGCCGGTCCATAAACACTGGGCCGTGACTCGGGCTCCCCAGTGGGGCGCGGGGGGGCGGTGGCTGATGGGAGGATGATCTGAGCCGCGCAGCTGCCGCCGCTCAAGGTGAGCCGCCCCGGGCGCATAAATCTGCATGGCCAATGAGCAGCCGGCGCTCAGGGCCCACTTAGAACCATTACACAACGCTTGTGGCGCGTGGGAGAGAGAGGGACGCGGAGTGCGAAGAGAGAATGTTTGTTTTTGAATGTGTGCAGCAGAGCAGGGGTCACACTGCTCCCCTCCTCAGCTTTGCATAAGTGTGTATCACAGAACGTGTCACATCACACAATGTGCTGTTGTGTGCATGAGGCCGGGGTTTTTTAAGGGCAAACCAAAAGCACACAACGTGAAACCACTATAATGGACTTGTGTTGCCGTCTTCATCAGGAATTTATTGTTTTTGAACGCACAAGTGGTTCGAGAACTGAAATGCTCAGGTGGGCGTGTTGTGTATTCCATATGTGTGTGTTTGTGCGTCTCACCGCCGCAGCTACTGTATACTCCATCTCGCTGTCTGTGATAAACGACTCTCTGAAACACCCTCTGCAAGTCAGATGAGATATCCCTGTGTGATCGATTGCCCGCGCCCGTATCGTCCCCTTTATATGACCGATTGCTTATTCCCTTTCTAAATATCCTCTTTCTCCCCCCCCCCCCTCTCTCTTCCGCCCAGGGTCGGAATTCTGCTTCCGCAACTTCACCAGCCCGTCCGGCATGATCGACTCGCCGGGCTTCCCCGACAAATACCCGCACAACCTGGAGTGCTCCTACATGATCATCGCCCCGCCGCGCATGGACATCACCCTCACCTTCCTCACCTTCGACCTGGAGAACGACCCCCTGCTGGTGGGAGAGGGCGACTGCAAGTACGACTGGCTGGACGTGTGGGACGGGCTGCCGCAAGGTGAGGACGCACTTCGCTCGCATTAACACGATGTAGCGATGTCAAAAAGTGACTCACACTGTGCACGGACACACACATGCTTGGATAATCGATAGTCTCCTGGTTGTGCGGATAACACACATTCTTACACATACATTTGCATACCAACCTTCAATTTCCTGAGCCACCATCGCTCTCTTTGAAGTGTTGCCTTGCGTTCCTTTACATTGCGTAGAGGGAACATTATTACACGCGGTGCTGCAAGAGCTTGAACAGCCCTGAGGAGCAGCCCTTTCCCATGCCCCCCCTCCTCCACCGTCCTCCCTCCTTATCATCGAGCACTTCCTTCCTCCCCCGGGTGAGTGAGAGTGACGGCCACGCTCGCTGATTGAAATCAAGTTTGCGTCCAATGGGAGATGCCGACAGCGGCCTATCGGTTGCGATCAGGAAGTGGCGAGGGAAAAGCAAAAGATTTGAGGAGGATATCCAGGGCTTTGATAGTGACCGCCATCGGGTAGCGTTCGCCACTGTGGCGCTGTTGAAAACCACATTAGTGATGGTGAGTGCTTCATCTCCCACCTCACTCGTGTTGACTTCCTTTTCTCCCCCCCCCGCCCCTTTTCTTAAAATATTAAGCCGAGAACTGAGGATTTGCTCTAATTATTCTATTTTCGGCTGCTAAAAAGGGATTCGGGTGGATTTTAAATTCCAATTATAGCCTTGAATTCGGGAGCTTTGATAGCTGAAAACAATTTATACCATTCAAAGTTGTGAATTAGGGGGAAATTAAAGTGTAACCCAGTTCCAGGGAGCCAAGTCCTCGGGCGTGCACGAGGGATGGGAGACGAGATTGGAAGGGTGAAGAATTTGCTGTCTGGCGAGGGAGCCACTTTTGAGACTATTGTAATCCTCACTGGTAGCTTGTGTGTCTGTCTGTGTGTGTGTGTAGCTGATCCCAGTGCAGCTTGCATTAAGGCGGGGATTTCTATCCCCCTGCTGGGCGCTGGCTGAGACACACATGGCAGATGGAGGGATGGACGGGAAAGAGAGGGGAGAAAGGGGAATGATGGGAGGAAGAGGGACGGGGGGGGGGGGCATGCTGCGACTCATTAGACAACATTTACTGGATTTGTTTTCTTTTTTTTGAGCGGACGAGGGAAACAGGTTCCTGAAGAAGCGTCATATTAGCAAAGGAGTAAACACAACCATAAACAAACACCTGTCTGGTTTGAGTCAATTGGTTTTTTATTATAATATCCTGTTTAGATGACATAAAAATGAAACTATTTGAATTAAATGTTGTGTATTTATGTGTGTGTGTCTGCAGTGTCGCCTCTGATTGGCCGGTACTGCGGGACAAAGATCCCCCCAGAGATCCAGTCGTCCTCCGGCCTGCTCTCCCTCTCCTTCCACACCGACATGGCCGTGGCCAAAGACGGCTTCTCGGCCCGCTACAACATGACGCACAAAGAAGTCACCGACTGTGAGTGCGAGATAAGTGTGTGTCTGTGTGTGTGTGTGTGTGTGTTTTCTGCCTGTGCAGGTTTGTTTACCTGATTTCATTCCCGTCTCTGTTTTTTCTCTCTTTCAGCAGTTTCTCCTCCGTCATCCCTGCTGACACTCATCTTTCTTTCTTCATCTTTCACTCCTCTTAGCCTCTCGATCTTTTCAGCTCTCTGGCTTCTTTAAAGTTATTTCAATCTCAAAGTTCACCCTCACCCCTTCTCAGCTTATAGCGCTCCCTCCTCAGGGAGAGCGCGGTTTTCTCCGACCCAGACTCTCACTATTTTTTCTTTTAGAATATAAATTAACTTCACCTCAATTTACCTCGGCTCACCTGTTGGGCAGCTCTCCGTCTCCTTTCCCCCCCGCTTCTCTCTGTGGATTCATATTTTTTCGTCTCTGTCTTCAAGCTCCACACTTAGATCTTCCTCTGAGTCGCTTTAAAAACGACTCTTTTCAACTTCTCTCCTTCCTCCTTTCTCACAGCTCATTCTGCACCTGGACTCTAAATCCACGTCCAGTGTTAACCCTCTGCCTTCTCCCTCTCCCTCCTCTCCCACAGCGTTCCACTGCAGCATGGCACTCGGCCTGGAGTCGGGCAAGATCAGCGACGATCAGATCAGCGCGTCCACGACCTTCTACGACAGCCGCTGGTTGCCCCGGCAGGCCCGCCTCAACAACGACGACAACGCCTGGACGCCGTCAGAGGACAGCAACAAGGAGTTCATCCAGGTGTGTGTCTGTGTGCAGGATCGCACTGCAGGTTTATGTCTTGTGTTTCACGTAATGTAAAGAAATGAAACTCATTACAAAGAGAAATCTAAATCAATATCATTTCCATTTGCGGAGGAGAACCCATGTTGGGGAATCTGTCTCGTACACACATATAAAGGAAATGGAGGAACTGTGAACGGATGATAAGGAAGTGCTCCTGTGCTCTCAATCTTTCCTGTCTCAAACACACAGGTTCACGTGCATGCATACACACACACACACACACACACACACACACACACACACACACACACACACACAGGGGCAGCGAGGAGCCGTTGATTGATGAAGGTGCTCTTCAGGAATGCATCCGAACATTGCGCCATTGATCTTTGCCTGGAGCCTTCCTCTCTTCATAGATACAACATGCACACACACACACACACACACACACACACACACACACAGACACACACGCCACATAGGCTGCCTCAGCAGCAGGCCCCAGTTGGGGTCCGTCCCCTGCTGTCTGTGTGACAGATACTCACAACAGCTGGTCTGTTCCTGTTATCTACATCAACCCCGAGCCCCATAAATCCCTAACACCCATCTGCACCCATTCTGCTGCTCTTCTAATCTAGACTCTCACTTGTTTCCTCCCAGGTGGACCTCCAGTTCCTGAAGGTTCTGACGGGCATCGCCACACAAGGCGCCGTTTCAAAGGAGACCCAGAAGTCCTACTACGTCACCACCTTCAAGCTGGAAGTCAGCACCAACGGGGAGGACTGGATGGTGTACCGCCACGGCAAGAACCACAAGGTAGGTTCTCCCCCGCGGAGGTCGAACGAGGCGGTGAGGCGGAGAACTTTCTCTGACCCTGATTCTCGTGATGTGTTCTCCAACAACAGGGGTTGGTTGTGTTGCTTCCAAAGAGCCCTATCAGTGCACGCAACATTCCTGGAAGAGCCTCTCCCCGTCCCAGCCTGTTTACTGAATCATGAACCCAGTCATGAGGCGGAGAAAGAGGGAACGGGAGGGAGGAAGAGATAGAGATAGAGAAAGCTTGGGGGGGGCGGGGAGGCTGACAAACAAGAACAATGGTGTCCTCTATGTGCCCTTACCCACGCTCGCAAATTCATCATGTCTCTCCCACAGGCGCGTAAACACACACACCTGGGGTTGTGAAGCCACGGCAGGTGTGGACGGAGCGCACTGGTGTTAAAGAGGAGCGTTAGTTTGTGTAGGTGAAGTTGTGCGATGCCTTGTTGTGGTCGTCCTCTGTTGATGGAGGCCTGTGTGTGAGTTTATGTACAGTGGTGGTTGTCGCTGTTGTCATTGGGGGAGCTACAGTAAAGCCTGTCTCTCCAGGGGATCTGAACTCTGCCCCTCGTATCTGGGTTGAGGTCAGGAAAAATAGAGAGTGGTGGGGGGGTGGGCGACGTGCGGCTGGGGGGGTTAATCCACATGCTTACCCGCAGAGACCCCCACCTGATTGGTTTGGGTGGGACCGGCGGGGGGGTTATTTGATGTGGAGATTATTTAGCGAAACGTGGATTTGACTTATAAAGTCCACATCTGTGCAATTTATAAGACGCCCCCCCCGACCCCCCCTATTCACACACACTTTAAATAACCTCTGGCTGAATCTCTCTGTCTGGAGAAACGTGCGTGTGTGCGCATATCTTTATGATGTGTGTCCGTCTGCACCGTGTAATGTGAGTCCTCTAATCCGTCTGAAGCCGTCCAGACACTTTCAGATGCATCAACATGCATTTGGGAAGGGAGATGCCTCTTTTATGATTTTGAAAGTTGAAAATCGATTATGTTTTTAGCTTTTGCACCAAGAATGCACAGGTCCGGAGGGAAAATTATCAATAAAATACAGTAGGGTTAGTGTTAAAATTATGGATTCGACAGAAAACAAAAGCCTAACTCCAGGAAATAATGTTTAATACTTTTACTAATGGGACATTACAGTATCTACATGAAGTTCTTCATGATGATAAAGAAAAGATGACTCAAGTTTCGCTTAAAATCTATGATTACGTTGGATAAAACCTTCTCTCTCTCCGGTCGCTGACAGTGATGGATGGTTTGGACTTAGGAGCAAACACATTTCACGAATTGCAAATTTCCGGCGTCCTAATTTCATAATGCAGAACCTGTCTCACCGGGCGCCAGGTTCTCACCGGGTCTCCGCGGGCTGCACTCGAATTCTTCCGTGACTGCTAATCCACCAGTCATGTCGTACAAACTCCCAGTTAGCTCGTCCTAAGCCCCCCGAAGAGCCCTTAAGTGGTTGAAGCTCAACCCTCGTCGGGGGGGTCCTGTAATGACTGGGATTTGGTTCGACTAATTGTCGTTTAACAGTGAGCGTGAAGCTAATGTCGTTCGGAGAGAGCGTCGCTGATGCACAATACGTGTGTGTTTGTGGAAGGTTGAGCCGTGAGCTGGTTTTCTTTTTTTTTATTATCGAGCTCATTGGCATTCGTCGGTGAGATTTGTGTCCTTATTCTCTGTGCTCACACGGACAGAAGGATTTAATGCCAATAAAGTTTATTTTATTGAACGGGAGGCCGGCGTTGAGAGAAAGAGAGAGAGAGAGAGAGAGAGAGAGAGAGAGAGAGAGGGAGCTTGAGGAAAAGGAGGCATTGTGGGAAACGACGAAGAAATGAAAGTGCCATGTGAGAAAAACACCAGCACCGCAGATCCCAATCACCTCAGTCACACCAGCAGACAGGCTCTGGGCGCGCACGTGTGTGTCTGTGTGTGTGAGTGTTTCTGTGTGTGTGTGTGTGTGTGTGTGTGTGTTTTTTGACTCACTTTCTGCAATCCGACACATTTCCAGATTGACGCCTGTACGACTTGTTAATTCTAAATCACACAGCTCGCATATGCACCTCATTACCTGATGAGACACTAGCACACTGAGGGATTGCATATCTCACACATTTACACACACAAACATACACACATGTGCACTCACAGAAATTAACATTAAAGACTCACTGTCTGACTGTGAGGAAAATCCCATCAGCCCCAGTGCTAAGGATTTGACTGAAAAGCATTGTGAGGCTGTGCTAAATCTGCTCAACACACACTAACCTGGGAGAAGGAAAGTAGCCCACACAGCATTTGTGCTTGCGTCACACTGTGTCACACACCCACAGACACACATTTTGTTTTCCACCTACTCATTCTTCATGCACACACACACACATTCTCACAGAAACAGCTGGAAACACTGTTACAAAGTGGAGGACTTGAACATAAGGTGGTGTAGAACAATTTCTAAGGATCACCGCTCCCAGCCTAGCACGCACACACACACACACACACACACACACACACACACACACACACACACACACACACCGCAAGCCCCTCTCGGAGCCAGTAGTGGAGAGCGGCCAGCTGGAACCAGTTCCTACTGTCAACATCTTCATGTCGAGAACCGAGAAGGAGAGGCGGGGGGGCAAGAGAGGACGACGTCAGGGGAGAAGATGGGGAGGAGGGAGGTAATGGCCGGAGAGAAGGAGGGAGGCCGAGGGGAATAAGTGGAGCAAGAAGCTGAGGACGAGGAGAGTAATGGACAGACAAAGAGACCGGGATGGGAACACACAAACACGGCCGGGCGGTGGATGATGTTTTTGCACCGAGCTCGGCACCCCCCCCCACCCCCCCCGTGGTGCCATCATGCTGGAGGGTAAACACTGGCACAGGAAGGAGGCGTGTGCCAAAAGAACAGAGCGGAGAGTGAAAGACGAGGAACTAACCGAGCTATGATGTTTATATTTAAACCACAAATCTTCTTCACACACACACACACACACACACAGCGTTTAGTCAGCTCAGGTTGTGTGTGTGCAGGTGTCTTTAGAAAACGTGTTTACAATAACTCCGCACTGCCGGCGTTCACGGTGACCTCGTTCTCCCGCGAGGTCATGAATAGTTAAACAAGCCTCTGTCGCGCCGCTGTCCACTCAAACCAGTCTGACCAGCATGTGTGTGTGTGTGTGTGGGGGGGGGGGGAGGCTTCAGACAGCGAGTGCAGCGTCGTTATATTTTTAATGACTCTCTCCAGTGGCGCACACACACAACATGACAACGTTAATTATTCAGTGCACCTTGCCAACAGGTCACGTGAGACGGCGGGTGCTCACATACACACACACATACATGAGCGAGGGGGGGGGGGGGCACACCAGTCGTCGGGCAGATTATTGAGGAGGACCAGACTGCAGACTGGTAGCTGCACAGACAGACATGTTATTGTCTCCTCACACGTCTATGAGTCAAACATGGACATTCCCGCCTAGTCAAAAAGTAACCACGCTATCAAGAGGTTAGTCAATGAGCAACCATCTGCTTCCTGCGGCCATTAACCTTTAACCTCGGGAGTAATGGCGCCGGGGTCAAGAGAGTGACCTTTCAGGTAGGCCCCACAATAGACGGGAGGAAGCTGAGGAGCTGAGAAGCTGACTGACAACTTCTCATTGTCTCTCCTGCCGCTTGAAGTTTGTCCTCTCCCTCCGCTCGCGGCCGAGAGAGAGAAATGAAGGGTGTCTCTCGAGAGCTGGTGTGTGTCTGTGTGTGTGTGTCTGTGTGTGTGTGCCATATTGCCTTTATCCGAAAATGAAAACTGAAAAGAAAAGCAGCTGGCAGCATTTTAATCCACCATTTAGTCACTTTGAAAAGTTTTGCACATTGGACATCTCCAAACTTCCATCTTGTTTTAATCAAGCTGTTTATGGTTTTTGAAAAATACAAAATTTCCCCCAAATTTGTGAACATCTGAACTTTCGGGTCACATGATGCGTGGAAGCTTGAATTTATAACGTGGTGCAATTTAGTTGAAAAATTGAGGAAATGCGTTTTAATGAGATAAATACCCCGGATTGACTGTTTCCTGTTCCAGTGATGAATGTCTTCTTTCTCTCCTCCTCCACCTCTCTCCCTCCCTCCGTATCCCTCATTAAGTTACTGTCTCTCCACCGGCCTCTGTTCAACCTTTGTCTCCCCTCTGCTCATCTGTTTTCCACTCTTCTTCCGAGAGCTCATCCTCCTGTCCTCGTGTTCCTCCCGTCCGCTCAGTCTCACCCTCCTCCTCCTCCTGCTGCTCTTTGTCTCGCAGACAGAATCTCTGCGGGTATCGGTGAAGCGAGGTCGGTTTGCATGGCAGCCGCGCGCTCGTCTATTGTGCGAGCGTGCGTGGTTGTTTGTGTAACCCCCATAAGAGCCCACATCCACCGCCCGGCCTCTTAGGTAAACAGGACTGCGGCCTATCGTCAATCTAGCAGCAGATTCGGCGGAGATAGACCCTCTTATCTGTTCAAACACTCACGCTGCTTTGTATTACCAGTGTCAGCTCCACTTGATTAAATCAGCCCGAGCCCGAAATCAAATAAAACCCCTCCAGTCGGATTTTTGAAGCCTGCTGGTTATGGAATTCCTGGTTTTTGAGAGGCATGGACGGGGGGGGATGTTAAATTTAGGGTCGTTTTGCACCAATATCATATTTTCCAGATGCTCTATTGCTCGTAAATGAAAAACAACATTATCAAAAGGAGAGGGAATCAAATTTTTAGGAGTAGGTTTGATCATCCAGCGCTTGGATTCGAGTAAAAGAAAAATCATGTAGCCTCTTTAATCTTTAATTCCGCTGCTTGTAGCCGTTGTCTTTCCATCTTCCCTCTGCGTCGCGGCTCTGATGTTCATTCGACGTGTTCTCCTCTGATATCCTCTGTTCAGCGAGGCCTCTCCTATCTGCCGGCCTCGTTCGACCACAGACGGAGAGAGTGAATGACACTTAACTGCCCTCAGACGGTTAAAAGACGCTTCCTCTGCTTATCTGAGTGTGTGCGTCTGTGTGTGTCTTGCGGTTTCCTGTGGTTTTCCTGCGTCTTTGTGTGTGTGTGCGGTTTCATTCAGCAAACCACCAAGAAGAGGAAGAGAGGCACATGGGGGTGAGGGCGGAGGTGGGGAGAGATATCAACTGTACAGTCCTGAAGAGGGGGATTTTAAGGGGGAGGTGTTGAGATGGAGGGATGTGGTAAAGAGTGGAGAGAGGAAGAGGTGGAGAAGGAGGAGGAAGTTGTTTGAGTTTTTGGAAATCCTCTTGTGTATCGCTGAATGAAAAGAAAGGACGCCTCGTGTCTGTCATTCAGCGTCCTCCTCCAACGCCCTCCAGCGTCACGGGTCAGGTTTCTGACCGCCCCGGTTACATTGGCCCTCCGACCCCTGGCGCACCTTCACCGCCCCTCAGCGGCTGGAAGGAAGGGAGTGTTAATGGAGACCCGAATGTTGACGCTCCTCAGGAAGAGAACTTCCCCTCGCATCCTGCCCACCTGGAGCAGACTTCCTGCGGCGGGCCGGTCATGTTTGGCCGTGTCAGGTCACGTCTCCCGCAGATTCCTATGACCACCAGCATGGAGGTGAAGAAGTGAAGCGAGGAGGAGGAGGAGGAGGAGGAGGAGGAGGAGGAGGAGGAGGAGAGAGGCAGAGAACCCTCATCCATCGTCGGGCTTTCCCAGCCTCCCAACACCGAACCTTTGACCCCAAAACACATCGACAGCTGGGCCTGTGACATCGGATCTGTGTTTGGGTTGTCTCCGGCTTGTCCGCCCTGCCACTGTGTGTGTGTGTAGCCATGCGAAGCCTTGCACTGTGGGCGGGGGGGGGGGGGGGGGGGGGGTTGTAGAGCAAAATGTGTGTTTGTGTGTGAGAAAGAGAGAGAGAGATAAGACGGTGCAGGCACTCGGGCATGCAGGTATGTACGGTACAGATCTCCCTCTCACAATAACCGACCCATGTCTCTGTCTTGTAGATCTTCCACGCCAACACCGACCCGGCCGAGGTGGTGCTGAACCGCGTGCCGCAGCCGGTGCTGGCCCGCTTCGTCCGCATCCGGCCTCAGACCTGGAGGAACGGCATCGCCCTGCGCTTCGAGCTCTACGGATGTCAGATCACAGGTGGGTGTGTCACATTTATCCAAACAGGAATAAGGACAGTTTCCTGCTGCGTTCAAGGACACGTTACCAGAGGTGACGAGAGACGGGCAAAATCCTTTGCTTGTCCACTTGGGGGATTTGGGGATTTAAACCAGCAACATTGTGGTCGGCGGCCCGGCTCTCCCATTGTCTTGTGAAGACAAAAAAATGTTTTGAACACTAAATATAATTAGCTTTTTATGACTTTGAACATCAGCAACAAAAAAAAAAATAGCTTCCCAGAGCCTTAGAGGAAACACACATTCTCCCTCACACATGCGTGTGTGTGTGTACTCTCTCTCCCACGCTCCCCCCTGCTATATTTTAAACATGGCAACCCTCGGGCTAATTAAAAGAAACTGTGACTCTTTCATTCTTCCTTCCGAGGCTCCACTAGTGTCATTTCCCTCTCTCGACGCTCTCCCTCTTCTTCTTCTTCTTCTTCTCACTTTCTCCGTCTCCAACTCCCCCTCGCCTCGCTTTCCCTCTCGTGGTTTCACTTTTCTGAAGCCCCCCCTTTTTCCCGCGGGAGCTCCTCCACGTCTTGATATGAGTCCCGATCAATCATTCATGCCCCCCCCCCCCGCCCCCGCCCGTTCACTCTTACATCAGAAACTGTGATTCGCCGCAGCATCAACATTTTGCCGTAACAGCGCAGGTACATGCACACACCGGCGTCTTCTAAATATAGCAGGTGACCTCAAAAGCAGGCACGCCCTCTGAATGTACACAGACAGCACACAGACACACACACACACACACACACACACACACACACACACACACACACACACACACACACATATACACTTCCTGTAGCTTTAATTCATTATTTAAATCTCCTGCTTCTGCGGTGACATAACAGCATGAAACTTTGATCTGCGTTCTCTTAAACCGTCAGCACAACTAACTTCTCCCCCACTGCCTTCCTCCGTCTCCCTCTCTTCCTCTTCCTCTTCCTCTTCCACCGCCCCCCCCCCCTCCGCGCTCATCCGCCTCCCTCTCAACCATCCCTCTCTCCCCAGCTCCTCGAATTATACCTCTCTCATCCCCTTAATCCTTCATTTCCACCTTCTCACACTTCCCCCCTCCCCCCCACTTCAGCAAGTTACTCTCAACTCACCCATCCATATCTGGACCAGTTCCATTTCTGCCTCTGCATACATGTGGAACGCTCCCTCAGCTGATGGACGTACAGTAAATGTGCGCAGCCCAGTGAACAGACACGCTATTGTATGGAATATAAAGACACAACACAAAGAATATAAAGACACAATGCGGTGAACGACACATTTAGTAGACCCCATTGTGTTTGTGCGAGATGTGAAGAGCACTAGACTTAACATGTGCTTTCATATCAGCTAATGGCTCTAATTGCATCTCGTGTTGTGCTCCACGTCTCCTTTCCCTCCCTCTCTCACCCTCTCATGTTTGCTCTTAACGCTCTGTAGTGCAAATCCTGTGGCCAAGCTCAACAGCTCCCAGGTGGGAATATGTGTAACGCCATGTGTTAGGTCATCACGACCTCCAGAAGGTTGAAGGTTAAATGAATCTCTGACCTCTCTCCCCCGCTCCAGACGCTCCCTGCTCGGACCTGCAGGGCCTGCTGTCCGGCCTGCTGCCCGACGCACAGATCTCGGTGTCCTCCAGCCGGGACATGGTGTGGAACCCCAGCACCGCCCGCCTGGTGGCCAGTCGCTCCGGCTGGTTCCCCGCCCCGGCTCAGCCCCTGGCGGGAGAGCAGTGGCTGCAGGTACGCACATTTTGGCAATAAGCTCATCGTGACTCTGTAGGTTTACTTCCACCTATGAAGGCGTAATGGAACACAGTAAAGGAGATTGCAGCAGACTCGCCTGAGTGGACCCCAGACAGAATAGCACATAATAGCTAATGGTGGTAAAAATGAGTAAATGTGTCGTTTAGTTCAGCGTTATTGTTTCTTTCACTGTGAAAATACTTAATAAGTAACGAGGAGCGCCTGTAAATTCTGGCTTCCACTTATTGCTCCGAGCTGAAACCAGACGCACGGCAGCAATTAAACCAAATCCATGTGTTGTTGCTTGGCACTGATCTGGATCGAATCCCTCCAGGTGGACCTCGGCGTGCCCACGACGGTGCGGGGCGTGATCACCCAGGGGGCGAGGGGAGGAGACGCCGGCAGCGGGGCGACCACCGACAACCGGGCGTTTGTTCGCAAGTACAAAGTGGCTCACAGCCTGAACTCGAAGGAGTGGAATTTCATCATGGACTCCAAGACCAGCCTGCCGAAGGTGGGTGGGGGAGGGTGTGGAGAACGATGCTGTTTGTATTTTATCAAGACTCCAGTTCAATAACTGTCTCGTTGCACGTGCAGATCTTCGAGGGGAACACGCACTACGACACCCCGGAGCTGCGTCACTTTGAGGAGACGGTGGCCCAGTTCGTCCGGCTGTACCCAGAGCGCTGGTCTCCAGCGGGGATCGGGATGCGAGTGGAGATACTGGGCTGTGACCTTCCAGGTAGGACGAGCATTTGAATGGTTCCATGTGTGATAATGTGCTGCTCACAGTAACCCTCGCCACACAGTAATAAACTCCAGAGAGTGATCCAGAGCTGAATGGACCTTGAGGAAGGTGGAACAGGGAGGCTGGCGTTAGATATGCATGACAGTCATTAGAGCGTGCCAGAGGGGAGAGGAGACACCCGGTGTCGGCAGAGAAATGGAAAAATGATAGTACAGTCTCAGATTCTGCAGGAGAGTGCGTGTGTTCGAGTCCCTGTGAGCTTCTACAACAAGTGTTTGGGAGTGGACAGGGTTCGGTTTACTGGAATGTGTCCCCGTGGAGTGGGAGCGCTGGTTTCTGGGTCTGCTCTCCAGATGTGGGGTCGTGCATTCAGCGACACATGAGGACGCTCGCTGTTTACCGCTCCCTCCGTGCCTCTGCAGGACGGTGGAGGCCGCACTGACACCACACACTCACACACTCAACAACAAACCACCAAAAGAGATTTAAACTCACACTCTCACATTCACACACACACACCACAAAAAATCTGGGCCTCTATAAAAGCCATACCCTCATTGTGTCGTTGTGTTTATGTGTGTGTTTGTGGGTTCGCATAAGCGCAGATGGTGTTTTCTACTCGGCATGGAAGAGAGATGAAATATTAAGAATAGAACATCATGGTTTTGACCTCAACCACATCTCTAGACACAAATAATCAGCCATTTATATATATATACACCCTGCTTATATATGAGTTGCCACTTTGAGGCGTTAATGATTTCTGTGGACAGTTATTGTCTGTTTTTGTCAAACAATAATAGAGAGTTAAAAACAAAACATGAGTGAATAGAGCTTTCCATATAATTCTGTATCTTTTATTTATGTTAATGTCCATTTAACGCTGCTTCCGTCACACTTAAAAAGCGTTTCAGGAGCATGCCAGCTTCTCCCTCAGTTATACGGATATTAGCACGCTGTAATAAAACTACAAACAAATGCTAATGTGGAACTGAAACACTGATGTACTCCTGTCCTCGTTGAAACCTGCAGGAGCCGTGCACTCAGCCGCCGCATGCGCTTTGTCATTTCATTTATGAGCAGTTTATGAAACACCTGGCGCTGCTGCGGCTCACAGGAAGTGATGTGTTTTCCTTGTTGACTGACGAGTGACCCCCGGGGGGGGGGGGGGGGGGGCGGGGGGGGGGGGGGGGGGGGGGGGGGGCAGCGGCTCAGGAGCGGCCCCGACCCGAAAGATCGATGCGAAAAAAGGAACCGTCCCTGAAAAACAAACCTCGGGGGTTACCACTCCAGTGATTTTTATCAGATAAGAGCAGGGGGGGGGTGGGGGGGGCCTTCTGCAGGACGGAGAATTGCTGTTGAGGGTCACACATTGTTCACAGGCCTCCGAAACTCAGCAGGCACCGAGGACGGCCGCTGACATCCTGTGAATCATTCACTCCCCCCCCCCTCACACACACACACACACACACACACACACACACACACACACAGACACACAAGCAACTCACTTCTCTCCGTTCTGTCCTCGTTCTTTTCAATCTTTCAGATTCACAACAAAAGGATATATTTTTACCCC